>NW_012103321.1:2150829-2196040 GCF_000951045.1 Mandrillus leucophaeus | reverse complement strand
GAGGGGAGGGGGAGAGGGAGAGGGAGAGGGAGAGAGGGAAGGAAGTGGGAGGGGAGGGGGGTTAAAAATCTAGACATCTGAAGAACTTAAACCAATACCCACTGATACAATGAGTGGTATTTTCTGAATGTTTTTTGAAAACATATGTATTTGTCAGCCACTTCTACTACTTCTTATTTATATAACATTTACAAAGGATCAAGATATAGACTATTATAGTTTTGTTCACCATCCAGGCAGCATTTATTAACAAACTGGGTTCGGTTATTTCTATCAAGGAATATGAACACACAAAAATGATGTCTATTCAGCAGGGTGAAGTTAAAAAGATATTTTATTAGCCGGGCGTGGTGACTCATGCCTGTAAACCCAGCACTTTGGGAGGCCAAGACAGGCAGATCACAAGGTCAGGAGTTTGAGACCAGTCTGACCAATATGGTGAAACCTCTGCTAAAAATACAAAAATTAGCTGGGCCTGGTGGCCGGTGACTGTAGTCCCAGCTGCTCGGGAGGCTGAGGCAGGAGAATCGCTTGAACCTGGGGACAGAGATTGCAGTGAACCCAGGTCGCACCACTGCACTCCAACCTGGGGTGACAGACCAAGACATCCTCTAAAAAAAATTTATGTGTTTGTTATTATTTCTTTGTTGTGAATTTTAAGAGTTTTGATATAGTGCATGCTAAATCCTTGTTTAAATTAGTGTCATTATATTGCTAGCACAAGTGCCAATGAAGTACAATCTATTAAGTTACCTGAGATAGGTATCTTGTTTGTTCACCTGTTCACCTCTCTATCCCCAGGGCCTAGAATAGTGCTTGGTATACAATAAGCGCTCAACATGATACATAATAGATTTTAGTCAGTAGATGGACTGACTGTTAAATCTAATCCGACATGATATATTCAAGTAATATCCTCTTTTATAAAGTAAATGAATCAAAATATTAAATACTTTCTTGGAATATTCACTTCTTCACAATAAAATGTTATAATATTTTATTGTATTTGGCTAGTAGCTTTCTCATTTGTCAAACTTCTAAACTTCAATTTTTTTATGTGGAAATCAGAGGTTTTCAAGGACTTTCTCCTATTTCCCAACTGGACCAAAGTAGAAACATCAGGCACCATAAGATTCCCAGGAGTTTCTTCAAATTTCAAATACCCCAATCCACATTGTTATCTATCTTGAAAAATTTACCTTTGAATGTACACAGGGGAATTGAATAAATTTATCACATATCTATTTTCAGTAGAGTTTGCTGGTGATTTCTTTTTTCTTTTTTCTTTTTTTTTTTTTTAATTAAAGTAACCTTCTAAGTTTTAGCAAAACTGAGCAGACATTCCAGGGCTTGAGTTTGCTTCCACTTAAAAAGCATTAAATGGTATAACAAATGGAGCTCAATAGATCCAATTGTCATCCCATGCAAACAGTCAACTTACCGCTTCTAAGAGTAGAGCTTAGAGTGCACTCATCTTACACGTGTGGTCATGTTTCCTTTCTTGTTCTTTCCCCTAAAGTGTTTCTGCCTAGCTCAATTTACCTTTTCTCCTTGCCCAACCTGGTTTTCATGAGTATGGGTCCCTAATGTTATCATTTTGATATAAAGAGATGGAACTTCCTAGCAGTTTTTCTTGTTCATTAACTTCAAATCTATTTAAATCAAACACTTTAACTTGATATCCAGTAATGAGAGAAAAATTATTCAGTACATTCTTCATCTCCCCACCCCCCTCAAATAGGTTGACCATGGCTTTATTCAAAGTTGATAATGTATCCATCTACGGCATTTATTTCAATCAAAACTTCACTCATTAAGATATTTTGTTAACAAGCCCTCTTCCCCTAAACAAAGTCTCCTTGGATTCAAATGTTTTAGATTTTTAGAAGTAGAACCTACAAATCATCTCATTAGTTGTCTAATTAGTTGGTAGTTCAGATACTGCCCTCCCTCCTAAAATCTCAAACATGAACTCCACACCCAAAATAATAGAGTCAATTCAATGCATTTTTCCTTAATTTAACAGCTTTCTTTTTTGGTGCAGCAATCTTTTTTCCTACTTTCTTGTGTCAGCAAAATGGAAATCAATTTAAATCTCGATGATCAATATTCAGCCAGCTTGAATACTTTATTTCCACTGTGGCCATATGCTATTATAACATGTAGAAATGTATGAATCTAGCAAATTAAATGTAAGTAAATAATGGAAGATGGATGGCAATATGCCTGTGGATCTGTAGTCTGCAAAATAAATACTGCTGAATTTAATGAAGAGAAATTGGAAACCCCCAAATAAGCATGTTTGAAGGGCAGATGATTTTTCTATCAAAATGTAATACAGGTGTGCCACAATTATTTTGGCACCTAACTAATCTTCAAAAACATGTACTTTCAATGCAGTTACATTTCTCCTAGAAAATCATCATGTGATTATCTTGCATCTGTTTTTCATCACCTCCTCTCCTCCCCATACCCTAAAGGTAACTGACTTCCTAGACATACAAATTACAAAACAGAATATAACATAATTTTACTAAAGAGGGAAAAAAGAACTCACCTTAAATTTTGTAGTGTTAATGTTGCTGTTTTAAAATATTTCAATAAATTTAAAGGACTGAATGAGCGATCTGAAAAGACACCATTTTAAAAAACATAAGGATTATTTTTCCAGTGTTACTATAGAGTTATTGAACTCTCTCTTTAATGTAATTCTTCATCTTGATGATGTGATACATAAATTATTCACAAAAAATGTATTTTAATCATTGCTTATCAGCATTGATATTTTAAGATAAGATCCCAAGGACTATACAGGTAAAACATAGTTTAAGCATAAATCCTATTATTGAAATTTGCTGAAAATCATTGACATTTTGTGATTGCTAAAAGCCCTCACCTCTTATAACCTAACCATGTTATGATGCTGTATTTAATGGAAACTTTTAGAATTAATATTTAAGATGCTATTTTAGGTAATTAACTTCAATCAATAGTTACAGAGACTAAAGCCACTTCTTTTTTCTTATTCATTCCAACCTATGAAGTGAAACTCAATTCACACAAAAACCATGGTGTGGTAAGTTAAATGATACATATATATTTCGAAGAATTCTTCAATATTATATATGCTGTATCAGTATTAGTGTGCTTTCAGCTGCCAGACATGGAAAACTTTACCCCAACTGGCTTATAGAATAAGAAAATGTATGCCTTTGATATTTTAGAAGTAAGAAGGGTTTTAGGATTAGTGCAGATTTTTCATTTGTGCTGTCTTCTCTAAGTTGTTTCATACTCAGGTCAGCTTCCCTCCCTGAAGCCAGGCTGTAACAGTCCTGGGCATTGCAACAGCATGCCAGACTGCCAGAGAAAGAGGGAATGTCTCTTCTAGGAGTTTTCTCCTAAAAGCAAGAACATTTCTTTCCAAGCAGCTGGAGTCTCACTGGCTCACATTGGCCCTCAGGCTCATTTCTGAACTAGTCCTGTGGCTAGGGGAATGCCACAGCTGACTTGCTCAGGCCCAATTTTTAACCCAGTCATTGTTGCAAGAAGTTGAGATTGCCTTTAAACCAACCAGGCCCAGGAAACGAGTGTTAACTGCCATACCGAGAATGGTGGCTCAGGGTGGAGCTGGAAGTTCCATTGCTCTAAGGAGTGTCCCTTAGTGGACAACTCAAGAGTCACTAAAACCAGTATTTCTGCTTTTATGGTACAGCAACATTTCCAAGACTTTAGATCCCTTGTAGACTACCTTCATGATTTTTCTGTATCTGCCTACCACCTGTGCTATCATTAATATTTTTCATGGAAATGATTCACTTCTTAAAGTATAAATATGTGTTAAATAAAATCATATTATTTTAATTTTAAGAAACAGTATCACTTACCACAAAGACATGCAAGGCAACCTCATTAATTCAATGAAAACAAACAGAAAACAATTTTAATAAGTATTTAGTTAAGGCTAGTTGCCGTTGCTTGCCAAAGGCTCTTGAGCCTGAGGCTTGATTTCTGTTTGTTTAGGAAAAGAAAAGAAAAGAAAAAAAAGGTTAGGAAGTAGGTAGGAGGAATTAGCAACTGTTAAAAGCATTAACAAACTGATACTGTTCAAGGACTTCCTCAAAAGAACTGCAAGCACATTGAGTCACTTTCTCTATATGATTCGATATTATTTTTACACCCTTACTTCCTTTCCAGCGTGCACACCTCTCTAGCAAACACTTGCTGGAGGAAGCTGCCCTGTGTAAAGCGTTAGGGAGCAGACTTGGATGTTGCCCTAGGCCAGCCTTGGAAACTGTTCAGGAATTGAGGAGTTACCATGAACCCCTACACTCTACAACTGAATGACATGTTGATCAGGGAATGCTATCCCATCTGATGAACTCTCCTGATACAGGCTGGCTTGTGTCCCTCCAGAATTCATCTGTTGAAGTCGTAACCCCCAGAAACTCAGAATGTGACTGTGTTTGAAGATAGGGCCTTTGATGAAGTAATTAAGTTAAAATAGGTGGGCCTATTTTATAGGGTCGGCCCTATGACTGGCGTCCTTGTAAATAAAGAGTAGGACACAGAGGAGAGACATGTAAAGATGCAGGAGATGACAACCATCTGCAAGCCAAGAGGCCTAAGGAGAAACCAGCCTTGCTGACACCTTGATCTTAGCCCTCGTCTCCAGAATTGTGAGAAAATGCATTTCTGTTGTTTAAGTCACCCATTCTATGGTACTTTCTTATGGCAGCCCTGGAAAACCAATACATTTCTCAAGTGGAACAACATTCAGAAGGCACAGATTTTGTATAAGTGCTTTGACTTGCTTCCTGAAGTATTACAGAGGCACTAAGGCCTAGAGCACATGTGGAGACCATTTGGATTTGTTTCTTTGCTGGTATGGGGATTTTTAAGATTCCTGATGGAAATCATATGTGGGGAGACAGCCAGTGAGTACATGTGCATTGTTTAATGACAGGATACATTCTGAGAAGTGCATCGTTAGGCAAGTTCATCATTGTGCAAACATCAGAGAGTGCACTTACACAAACCTAAATGGTACAGACTACTACACACCCAGGCTATATGGTATAGTCTATTGCTCCTAGCCTATACACCTATGCAGCATGTACTGTACTGAATGCTGTAGGCAATTGTAACATAATAGTAAATATATGTGTATATAAACATATCTAAACATAGAAAAAGGTGCAGTAAAAATATGGTGTAAAGGAGAAAATTGGCATACCTATTTAGGGCACTTACCATGAATGGAATTTGCAGGACTTGAAGTTGCTCTGGGTGAGTCAGTGAGTGGTGAGTGAATGTAAAGGCCTAGGACATTACTGGACACTACTCTCAGTTTTGTAAATACTATATACTTAGGCTACACTGTTTATTTAAAAATTTCTTTCTCCAATAATAAAGTAGCCTTAGCTTACTGTGGTTTTTTTTTACTTTATAAAGTTTTTTTAGCTTTTGAGTCTTTGTAATAGTTAGCTTAAAATGCAAATATATTGTACAGGCTGTACGAAAAGTTTTCTTTCTTTATATTTTTATTCCATAAACATTTTCCTATTTAAAATTTTTTTTAATTTTAAAACTTAAAAAAAAAAACTGAAACACAAACACACACATTAGTCTAGGCCTACACAGGGTCAGGATCATCAATATCACTATCTTCCACCTCCACATCTTGTCTCACTGGAAGGTCTTCAGGGGCAGTTACACACACGGAGCTGTCCTCTCCTATGATAACATGCCTCCTTCTGAAATACCTCCTAAATGACCTGCCTGGGGCTGCTTTACAGTCAACTTCTTTTTTTTTTTTTTGTAATAAGTAGAGGGAGTAAACACTAAAATAACAATAAAAAGTATAGCATAGTAAAT
Source organism: Mandrillus leucophaeus (assembly GCF_000951045.1). NCBI lineage: Eukaryota > Metazoa > Chordata > Mammalia > Primates > Cercopithecidae > Mandrillus > Mandrillus leucophaeus. The sequence continues at coordinate 2,190,166 of NW_012103321.1, read as the reverse complement.
ATACAACCCAGTAACATATTTATTATCAAGAATTATGAACCGTACATGATTGCATGTATTATACTTTTATAAGACTGGCAGCACAATAGGTTTCCTTGCATCAGTATCACCACAAACACTTGAGTAATGTGTTGCACTATGATGTTATTATAGCTACAACATCACTAGGCAGTAGGAATTTTTCAGCTCCATTATGATCTTATGGGGTCACTGTCATACATGCAGTCCATCATTGACTGAAATGTCATTATGCGGTACATGACTGTGCAAGGAACTTGTTCAAGTCAAGCAATTAAAGGCAATCCTGTGTATCATTTAAATAATCATGTACATACTTCAATGGTGGAAACAGCCCTGCACTTAAATGGAGCTATGAATCTGATTGACAACGTCCTCAGAGGTGTAGCTCTTGCCAGAAGATGCAAATGGACCTTATTCCAAAATGATGCCTCCATAAAACCATAAAATTCGTCATAAATAAGATAATAATCAGTCTGCATCAACTGAAAGCTATCTCTACCAAGGTACAAACTAAACATGCATGGCCTTACATGCCAGGTGGGCCTGAGACCCATTTTGAGGGGAGTAGTTCGACTCCTGAGGGAGGCAGCAAATTTCTGTAATGGAACTGGAATCATCCCTTCTGACATAACTCCCTGTAGCTTCTCTTATGGGTTATAGGAACAATTCAGCTGATAGATTTGTCAATAACACAAATCAAATGCTTTCCTGTATTCTGTTACTTTAACCTCCTTGAGAACTGAGACAGTGCAGGATGAAGAACATCAAAGAGATGCTGTTGCAGGAATTAGATGACACAGTGATGTCAGGAAGAACCATCTGACTCAGTGCCACCCCAAGCCTAGGAACTGTATGCCTGTGCTGTAGCCATACACACAAATCTGTAATTATTTTCATCATTTGTCTTATTTTTTGCTGTCTGTCTCTCCTACTAGGCTACACTGAGGTCAGAAAATATGCAGCTATGTTTTCCTCAGCATCCAGCAGGGTACCTGACACATTGTGCATGCTCCACACACATTTCTGAAGCAATGGTACGGGAACTAAGGGCATAGACTATAAAGCTAGAGCAGCTAGATTTCAATCTCAGCTGTAAAGCCAGAGCAGCTAGATTTGAATCACTACCTCCGTGACCCTGGGCAAATTATTTAACCTTTTCCTAGGCCTCAGGTTTCTCATTTGTAAAATGGCTTCAGTAATATTGACTTCATAATGTTGTTTTAAGGATTCAGTGAACTAACATAGTGCCTGGCATGTAAGTGCCTAGTAAATATTATCATCATTTTAATGATTGGTTCCAAGATACAGAAAAATTGAATACGTTTAGTTGGCAGAGGATGGACTATTCAGGCAAAAGTAGATCATGCAAATCATTGGTTTTCTTACTACCTTTTTTTTTCTGTGTGCTATGTAGATTCCTATTTAAAAAAATATGACCACCAAAACGTGTTTGAAATACTCGTATTATACTATAGTAGTTATAAAATTCACAGCCTATTTTTTAATTTTAGAACTTCAGTGTTCAAATCTGGTCAATCTATTTTATGTATAATTAACTCACAGTTTATTATGTAGGCCAATCCAGGCATTTGTTGTAAATAGTTACTATAGCATTCAAAATATTTTTAAAAATTAAGACTACTATGCATTTAACAGCATTCCACATCTTAATCCATTAGTAAAGGCCTATCTAGGATAGTAGTATCAACATAAGTTACTATGAAAACTTCAAATTGTTAACTGATTTGTACAAGCATCCAAGTAAACCACTTAAAGAAAAATGCATGTAGTAAATATCTTCTAATCACCTGCTGTCTGGAAGCAATGTGTGTGTGTGTGTGTGTGTCTGTGTGTGTGTTTCAGAGACATAGATGCTACACTCTTGGCTCCTCTGAATATAAAGGGTTATAGTTAAAGAGGGAGGCAAACAAAATTTAAAATTCTGGTTTAGCTTTAGAGATATATGCAATGACAGCCTTTTATGGGAGAACAAATAGCTGATAGTCAAATTTCTGTTTTTATTGTTATTTTTGCAGGAAAAATAAAAGTTTTTAATAATTTAGTCTTACCTAAGAGTGAAACAGTTATGATTCTTGATTATTTATCATGTTTGGGACAAATGTTATTTTCAACCATGATAGGGAATGCATGTACACACATATACGTAAGCAATATACATACAGAATATATAATGGCCTCTGTTTAGTGGAGGTTCAATATAATGTCCTATGTTTAGTGGAGGTTCACTGCACTCTATGAAAACTTAGAAATGTCTTTATTTTCAAAGAAACTCTTGTCAGATTTTTAAAATTTATTTTTATTTTCTATCTATCTATCTATCTATCTATCTATCTATCTATCTATCTATCTATCTATCTATCTAGAGGTAGAGAGAGAGAGAGAGAGAGAGAGAGATAGGGACAGGGTCTAACTTTGTTGCCCAGGCTGGAGTGCAGTGGTGTGATCTCAGCTTGACCTCGACCTCCTGGGTTTAAGCCATCCTCCCACCTCAGCCTCCAGAGTAGCTGGGACACAGGCGCACGCCACCATGCCTGGGTAATTTTTTTTTGTATTTTTAGTAGAGACTGGGTTTCACCATGTTGGCCAAGCTGGCTTCTAACTGCAGAGCTCAAAGGATTTGCCCGCTGGGCCTCCCACAGTGCTGGGATTAGAGGCGTGAGCCATCGCCTCAGAATTTATTTTTTTGTTTTACAGGCAGGGTCTCTCTCGGTCACCCTGGCTGAATGCAGTGGCAATCATAGCTCTCAGTCAGCTGGAACTCCTGGGCTCAAGCAATTCTACCACCTCAGCCTCCTGAGTAGCTAGAATTACAGATGTGTACCACCATGCCCTGCTAATATTTAAATTTATTTATTTATATTATTATTATTATTATTATTATTATTATTATTATTAATAGAGATGGGTCTTACTATGTTTCCCAGGCTGGTCTCCAACACGTGGCCTTAAGTATCTTCCCACCTCAGTCCCTCAATGTACTGGGATTACAGGCCTCAGCTACCCAGCCTGGCCTTAGAATTATCTAATAGAGAGTAATATTGTTTCAAGGCACTAACTTTTATTATGAGTACATTTTATTACACGGTTTTCATTACTTTTAGCTCATTTACTTGAAGCCTTGCAAAGCAATCTGTAAACAAATATTAATTGTATATGCTATAAGGGAATAAAAAAAGATGATGAGATAAAGTCACTGCCCAAAAGGAGTTTACAGTCTAATTAGGAAATAAAACATCCACCTGAACCAAGCAGTAATTGTATGGACAAGACAGAATTTTATACACATTTTTAAAATCACATTTTATTCTGACTTATACAAAGGTTTGGCATCCTCTACCCTTCTTCTAAGAGACAGTTAAAGTTAGAGGAAGAAGAAATTCACACGTGTATTTTTCATCTTGCATTACTCATGGCTTGATCTGGGTGAATGACTGTATGTTTTACAAGAGCAGATTGTGTCACAGACATACACATTAAGTAAAAAGATTATTCTTTCTGCTAGAAGGGAGTGAGAGGAGAGCTAGATTAAATAAGATGGTTCTTCTCTTCTTGAATTGTGTTCTTTTTTACAGATAATGAAGATTTAAAAATACTGTGTTAGGTCTGTTTATTGATGGTCAGGAACTTAAGCCTAAGTTTCCGCTTATTCTTTTTATATAAAATCTGTATGTATTGTATTATGTCTCCGATGACTTGAAAAATTAACAAAAAATTCCATATTTTGAAAATCAATATAAAAACCCCAAAAAATCTATACCATGGCAATAAACCTATATATGCTATACTTCTGATCTAGTTTTTTAGTCTTCTCTGCAGAATAGGGAGGATGGCACCTACCTATTTTCTCTGCTCAGAGAGAATATGGAGAGTTTTTTTCTCTACCTGTTCATCACATTCTTTAGAGCCCCTGGAATAGTGCAAAACCTGAAGACTGAGTTGAGTAGGTGAGTGAATTTACCATGTTCCTCAGGAAACAATGGAAAAGCATTAATTTACAGTGGCTTGCTATCCCCACTATTATGTGGAATACCTTAAGTATAACTGGGGACACAGGTGGCTACATAATTTTCACAAAGGGAGCACACTGTTATGCTATTTTACTTCTTGAGTTCCTTTTGTTTTCCATAAATGATACAGAAAGTCAACATAATATACTAGTAGACTGCTGAAGAAGAATTTGCAAGGACTATAAGCTGAAAGCAGTGTACATGCATAAATAAATCAGTTTTGCACTCTTTAGTTTGCCTTGATTTTCATTGCCACTAAATAACCAAATTTATTAGATAATGACTATTAGAAATTATCTTCAAATATATATATATATATACACACACACACACTTTTTTTTAAGACAGGGTCTTGCTTGTTCTGTTGCCCAGGCTAGAGTGCAATGGCACAGCCACGTCTCACTGCAGCCTCAACCTCCTGGGCTCAAGAGATCTTAAAGTGTTGGGATTACAGGCGTGAACCACCACACCTGACCAAACATGTTTTACTTCTGTGGTTAGAATAAAAGGCAGTTGATCTCCCTTTATTTTTTAGGTAAAATATTTTATTAATGATAATTGTAGTTTTTTAAAAAAACTGGAAAACACCTCAGTTCCCTTATACTTTGTAGAGGAACATGTGTATTATAATTATACAGGTTTTTTTTTTTTTTTTTTAGTAAACCAGTGTGAGTCTTTTGTGTCTAAAGCTTTGTCTGACTAAGGGTAACCAGTAAAACAGGTGTGCTAGGAGGAGAAAACCATCTGTTTCTCTTTGTAGAGATCTTTTTAAAGGGGCGGAAATTGATTTTAAAAGTCTATCTCCATTTACTGGAAAGCTAAAAGAAAATGAATACCTTTCCTACAATCCAGCGTTACCTTCTGTTGTTATTTTCAGTGAACATCTCTTTAGAAAACTACCAACAACTATTTACCAAAGTTTTAGAAATACAAGTTTGATTCAGGCTTGAGTCTCAAAGTTTACTCGCCAAAAGGGTATTAATTAGTAGCTGAGGTTAAGGTGGAAACAGCCATAAACATTAAGTTCTTTTCAGAAATCCCTGCTTACTATGATTAAAGCTTTGTTTTGTGCTATAAAGATTTGTGTCTCTCTTTAGTCTGGAATGGAGAAAATCTCTGCCTATCCTACCTGCTATATTTCCTTCTGCATAAAGTGAGAATCATGTTGGAGTACCTAATAAAGAAGTTGGTAAGACCTCACAAAAGTGCTATTTTCGATCTTTAAAAGGGCCACAGTTGAACACCTGTGAAAAGAAGGGAAAAGAAAAAAGGGGAGGGGGCACAGAGTAGCAATACTGATGTCCTTCAATAGGTAAATGGATAAACTAACTGTGGTACATTCATACAAAGATAAAAGGAGATGAGCTACAAAATCATGAAAAGAGATGGGGGAAATTTAACTGCAGATTGCTTAAATGCATGTTTTAAATACACATCTGAAAAAGCTACGTACTATGTGCTTCCAACTACATGAAAAGGCAAAACTATGAAGACAGTAAAAAACCAAAAAAACAAACAACAAACAGCTGTTGCCAAGGGTTTGAGGCAGGAGTGAGTAAGGGAGGAAGGAAGGAATAGGTGGAGTACAGGGGATTTTTAGGGCAATATACTGATCTCTATGATGCTGTAATGGTGGATACATGTCATTATACATTTGTCAAGCCCATAGACTATACAACACAACTCAGCCATAAACTGTGGACTTTATTTAATAATAATGTATCAATACTGGGACTGGGTCATTAAATGTACCACACTAATGCCAGATGTTAATGACAGAAGAAACTGTAGAGGGTAGGGAGAGGGAGTGAGGACAGGGAGTATATGGGAATTCTGTACTTTCCACTCATATTTTCTGTAAACCTAAAACTGCTCTAAGACAAAGTTTATTAATTAAAAACAAACAAATGAAAAGGCCATGAATGGCTACTGTGTGAACACCTGATCATCAGAGAGCTCTGATGGTGTCTGTAGCCTTGCTCTAACAGGCACTGCCAGACCTGGGCTGGGGCTTTGTGTCCTTCCTTATACAGCAATATACAGTACACATGAGTCGCACAGTCATGAAAAAATTACATCAGGTATTTTACTGTGTGTATGAAAGCTATTATATTAATTTTTACTATATTAGAATGTTATGGTCTCAAACCATATATGATGGAAAATTTTCACACAGAGTTCCTTTAAAAATGTCCCAAATTGGCATAGTTTTTGGATGTCTAATTCCATTTGACACCTGCTCCTTTGAGGGCAAGAACACAAAAATCATCCAGCCTTTAATTTGGTCAATTTTATCCTTTGAAGCACAATCCTGTTGAAAATCTGTAAAACTTACACCTATACTTTCGTGAATTAAACTCTGATATTTATTAATTATAAAACTTTTTATGAATATAATTACATAATCTGCATTTTTTTTTTTATTTGGGGGAATATCAGTTTGTTTTTGGTTTGTCCTACAGTGCCCAAGTAGACATTGGATCTTTAGAACTGATATGCTTCTCACTTTGCCTCTCATTGATACGATGAAAAAAAGCATAAGAGAGATTTCAGTATAGCACAGATTGCTTAGGTAAACATCTTTGTTTTCTCATTTATGTGCCATGAGGCTACCTTGATTCTTTCTATATGGAAGTAAATTCCCTTAATAATAAAAATATATTTTAAAGGGTTTTTGATTTTTTATTTTGAAATAATTATAGACTCACAACAAATTATAAAAATAGTACAGGCAAGGCACGGTGGTTCACACCTGTAATACCAGCATTTTGGGAGGCAGAGTGGGTAGATCACTTCAGCCCAGAAGTTCAAGACCAGGCTGTGCAACATGGCGAGACTCCGCATCTACCAAAAAAAAAAAAAAGCCTCTTACGGTGGTATGTGCCTGTAGTCCTACTTACTTGGGAGACTGGGGTGGGAGGATTGCTTGAGGCCTGGAGGTTGAGGCTGCAGTGAACCAAGATTGTGCCACTGCACTCCAGCCTGGACAACAGAGTAAGACCCTGTCTCTAAATAAATAAATAATAAAAATAGTACAAAGAGGTACTACGCATTTTCCATCCAGCTTCTCCCAATGATAGCAAAGATTAACATGATTAACAGATTTTTCTATACACAACAAAATATTTCCAGTCCATGACCATATTGTTTTTAATTAAGCAGATTACATATTTTTCAATAATTTCAACAGCCCTCTAGATGAATTCACTTTATTCATCTAGCGACATTTAACTAATATGGTGTCTCTTTAGCATGCCTCAGAATCAGCTGCAGGCACATCAAACCAGAGGTTACTGGGTTCCTCTTCTAGAATTTCAGATTCAGTAGGTTTAGGGTAGAGAACCAGAAGCTGCAGTTCTAATAGGTTCCCAGGTAATGCTAATGATAGTGGACTGGGAACCACACCTTGAAAACAAAAGAATGAAAACCACATAACCTATGGCTAATTTCATGTTTTTAGAATGTACACTTAAGAAAGTCAGAATGAATTTGAAAGTGAAAACACAACTAGTGAAACTAGACATTTTATTATCTCTAAATGAGTAACAGAAAAGGTTTGGGAACAACCGAGTCTGGCCAAAGTACAGAGGTTGTATCTTCAGTGAAATTAAATTACTAGAAAGAAACTGTGACAATGAAAGCTAAAACTTAATCAATGGAATTGTTTGCTGTCTGAAGAAAATAGGTATTTATAGGGAGGAAATGATCTGTATGGATTTTGGAAAAGAACATCTTCCAAAGTAAAATTTGTGGTTATTCAGCATTATTCAGAAGAGGGGGCACACTGATGAAGTGAATATGAATAATCAACCTGGAATGTAACCTGAAGTGGTCATACATGTACCAGACTTGGTGAGACTTATCACTGAGAGCATTATCTCTTTAATTTAGTTACACTGGATTTGCATGTAAGAGTTGGCACTTACCTGTTCTTTTTCTAGCAAACTTCTGATCCACTTGGAAATTATACAATTTTTTCTTGAGACCAGGGTCTTGCTCTGATGTCCAGGTTGAAGTGCAGTGGCATGATCATGGCTCACTGCAGCCTCGACCATGGAGGCTCAAGTGATCCTCCCACCTCAGCCTCCCACGGAGCTACCACTACAGGCATGCACCACCATGCCTGGCTAATGTTTTTTTTTTTTTTTTTTTTGTAGAGGCAGGGATTTGCCATGTTGCCCAGGCTTGTCTCAAACTCTTGGGCTCAAGCAAACTGCCTGCCTTGGCCTCCCAGAATGCTGGGAGTACAGGCATGAGTCACCGCACCTGGCCGGAGATGATATTTTTTGATGTGAATGAACGCAGAGGCATTATGAACTATATATCGATCTCATATGAGTTTTGTTAGTCCCTAGGCTGTAACAACTCTAAGGACCCAGACAATACAGAATTTCTAGATATGCAAGTACTGGTACTTCTAAAAACTTATTGGGGTGATCAGACAGATAGTATTCATATCTCTGTATCTACTCTCCATATGACAGTAAAACTGCTGTTTGTATATCCTGAAAAATGATCGATTTTAAACACATGAAATTTTTCCATTTACTAGAACTCCAGAGAAGAGACCATGATGTTAATTACAAATGTCAGTGTTATCAAGAACTGTGAAGGTTCTCAGATTTTTACCTTGCTTGCTGGCTTACAAGTTATGCTGCCACAGTTTCATGGATGCTGAAAAAAAGACAAGATTCCTGGATCAGAGATGAAAGATAGCAGTAGCCAGTGTCAGAATTTTTGTGCTGGTTCTCTGAGCCCCAACTCTTACAGGACAGCACAAAGGGGGCCGATGACAGCTGTAATGCACTGTTGGTTGTGTTACAGGAAAGGAACCTGAACTTCGCCAGAATCTTTTATAAGGGCAGTGAGCATGCCTGCCCTTTGCTTTGGAATGAGATATTCTCTTTGTTATACTGAATATTAGGCATGCCTGTCCATTGCCCCAGAGGCTGATACTGTCTGTATCTTCCAAGGCTGTAAGCAAATCTTTGTTCAGAAGCACAACACTTTTTTCATTTGCCAAGTCCATACAAACACCCTTGAGATTGTCCGCAAAAAACGGCAGTCACAATGTGTGCATAAATGTGACAGACCCATGGAGAATTGTCTCCCAACCAGTATATATTGCAACAGTTTTCAGTCCTGAAAACACTGACTAGTGGATTAATGATTTTCTTCTAGAAATCTTACCCTTCCATGATCCAATTCATATAAATTAGAGCTAGCTAAATCTATTACCTAGGCTAGTCTACTTTGAGGTAAAGGCGGATTTGTGGTGATATATAATGGCATATATACATTTGTTTTCAATTCATGCCCTTTCAAATACTCCTTTTTCCCCTTAATATTTCTAATTATTTCCATCAATGCAAGTTTTCATAATGATTATTTGGTTTCTATTTTTCTCTCCTTTAGACCTGTTAAAAGTGTTCTGATTGTGATTTTATCTCTGTAAAATAACTTGCTGCTTTTGAGTCACTTCTGAGTCTTGAAAATTTTAAAAGGTTAGTAAAATGTTATGCTGTTTCGTTATTACTGTGGTAGCTACAGTTTTCTTTTCCCTTCTGCTTTTTGTGCCTTTGTTTGTCATGCTACAAAATACTTTTGATCCTTTCCTGATAACTTGTACCAGACATAATGTCTCCTATCAGAGATCTATGTCTGCAGCAGAAAAGAAAATATCTATTGTGTATTTATGCTAATTGGAACATACTGTCTTGTTCTCTCTTCTTCAGTGAAATGAAAAAAACAATAATTTTGTCTTATTTAATTTTTTTAGAAAGAAATTTTGCATTTTACACAGAATAAGAAAATTGTTGTCTTTTTAAAATACAGCAGATAACTTTGAAAAAATTCCCTGTCACATGTGGTTAAACTCTAAGGGAAAAATTATGACAAACATTTCTAATTTTTGCAACTGTAATTATCTATGGCAGATTTATTTGATGTGGATATTAGATTTGTAGGGAATGGAACACCCTTGAAGTCTGCTATCCTTTTATTATAAGCAAGCTGCTCACTGTAAGAATAAAAACAGTTTTAGCCACTTTAAAAGCTCATTATTTAGAGGGGCAGGCTTTGGCTGGATAACTAGAACAAATTCTGGCTCATGGCCAGCTTTGTTTCCTTCCATACAAACATTCAGTGATTAACTAGACTCACAGAACCATAGTGTGGAAGATGTAGTAGGAATCATTTAGTTCCATTGGTTTTCAACCTCTTATACAGTATAAATCCAGCAAGCTCCTGGGTCTCACCATAACAGAAAAAAACAGTAAACAACAACAAAATGCAAACACAACATTTTCTGAGTTTTGTGCTTCCTTTCATTATAATAATGGCTTAAAATTTGTTCAAAAGACTCAGGCATGCCATCTATGCTACATATATATATTTGTGGTAAATTAGCAGTGATTGAGATCCACTGCGAGTTTCAAGATTAGAAAACAGGCTTGATCAGCTGAGGTCGCACAGCTGTTTGGTGGCAGAGTCAGGATTAGGGCCCTACATCTCTTCATTCTCAGACATGTTTTTCAATATCTTGCCTCCTGGGGCACTGAACAGATGCTCAGTTGCCCCTGGAGTGATCTAAACCCTGCTTCTCTTTATGTCCGTATTCTGGGTGGGACTTTATTTGATAAATGAGTTAGCCACAGGCATAAATTAGGCAGTTTTCACTAATGTCCAGAGGTCATTAGGGTACCATTGGTAAAATAGGTTTTATCTTAACTAAAAGGGCATCCTAGTAGCCTGAAAGAATTTATGTACCTCCAAACACATTAAACCAGAACTGAAGACATTTAGTATAGTCATTTAACAAATAATCCAAAACTTCTATTCTCTCAATAATTATTTAACTATCTACATTTTTCACTTGATGAAAATTTTATCACACTTTCTTCACATATGTGCCTTGGTGACTATTTATGAATCACTGATTGGTGGCATATTCACTCATCTGGGTCACATACTTCTATTGAGTGACAGAAGCTTGGGAATAAAGATGAATCCAATACTCCCTGAATACAAGGCACTCAAAATCTAGGAAAGAATAAAAAATATACAAAAGAAAAGTCACTCAACTTGAATAAGACTGCAGAGTACAAATTGTAGTATAATATACTTACTTTCAAAAGTATATTATAAAATCACTGCTTTTGTAATTAATAAAGAATATCCTATTATATTAAGATAATCATAACTACTAATGGAAAAGCCATAGCACACAAATATATAGTTTAAAGAATAATTGCTTACTAATTTAAAATAATCTATATAGTTTTCTAAAAGCTTACATATATATCATCTTATTTAATCTTGAAAACAATTCTGGGAAGTAAGTAGGATATACAGTGCTATCATCATTTTATAAGTGAAACTCAGAAATTTGGCACTTAATATACGGTAACCAGGATGTATGTCCCTCCTGATCTCTGCCCTTCGTTAGGTACCTGTGAGCTGGGGCCCAAACCTAATACAGCTTTTAATCCCAGACAGTATTTTGGGGCCCTGATCCTTTCCTCCTTTGCTTATCACAGGAAGCCAGAAAGAAATGTAAATTTGCTCTTGCCTCCAGGTTCCTTCAGCCTGCAATAAAAACTTAAACAGAATGCAACCCAGATGAAAAGGTTGAAGGAAAGGGTCTCAAACCCTGACAGGCTGAATTCTCGAAGACCATAACTAAAAAAAAAAAAAAAATCAAAATGCTATATTTAAAAAGCGTTTCTACCTCTCCTAATGGTCAAGCCTCCTCCTATTAGATGCAAACACCATCTTTAATCTATAATGTTTCTGCTTTCACAACATAGAATGATTAAAAGAGAGGAAGGCTCCCCTCCGTGCCCTATTCCCCTATTCTACTTACTTTCTATGCTTTTCTAACTAGCTTATTACTATGAACTCTGCACATTTCTGGTGATGTTTTTGGAGCTCTTTCCTTTGTTGTCATATACTAGACTCAGAGCCTCTCATTAAGGAAATTAATGTAAGTATAGTAAAAGGTGTGCCCAAAGGGTCGAAATTGAGCTAGGTTTTGCTCACTCCATGTCCATTCCATATGCCAAGCTTCCTCAACTAATCTCTTTGTATTTTTTACCTTCACTAATTTGACTGCTATTCATGAGTATGTAGATACAGTTATCACATTAATAAATAAGTAATTCTAAAGTGCCATTTTTCTTGCAAATCCAATGATACTTAGACAACTTTTGGCTGGGCATTGTGGCTCATGCCTGTAATCCCAACACTTTGGTAGGCCAAGGCGTGCAGATCACTTGAGGTCAGTAGTTCAAAACCAGCCTGGCCAACATGGAGAAACCCCGTCTCTACTAAAAACACACAAAAAAATTCGCCAGGCGTGGTGGCGGGCTCCTGTATTACCAGCTACTTGGGAGGCTGAGGCAAGAGAATCACTTGAACCTGGAAGATAGAGGTTGCAGTGAGCCGAGATGGCACCACTGCACTCCAACCTAGGAAACAGAGTGAGACTCTGTCTTGGAAAAAAAAAAAAAGAAAAGAAAAAAAGAAAGAAAACTTTCAATGCTAATTAATTTATTGTAATATAAACAGTCTCTAGTTTTTATTTAGATTTATAAGGGTTAGATGATATTCCTGAAAGAAAATAGAAAGTCACATAGGTAACCTGATTGATCTCAGACCAGTGTGTTTAATACTGCAAGGCAGTATAGTAAAGGGGTAAAGAGAGAAGTCTGGGGTCAGATTGTCTGGGTGGGTTTGATTTGGGGCTCTACATTTATTACTGTGTCACCTTAGGTAAGTCATTTAACTTTTCTGTGTCTCAGTTTTATCATGTACAAAAAAAAAACCTTGAGATGATAATAGTGTCCAACTTATAAAGGTGATGATTTAGGACTTGTAAGATGCTCAAAAGAAATGTTGTCTGTGGTCATTATTGCACATAGGCTAATATTGAGGGAAGAACACTGGTTCATTCCCCTGCCTGTGATTTCAGGAATTCTGTCCCACTTAAAGTTTTACCAATTTATTTTTGGATTTCCCACTTATGGTTTTCATGGACTCATAAAAACTCAGATTCTGCCTAAGCTACCCGAGGGTACGTTTTGCCTCCCCTGCTGCTGGTCCTGTGACAAGGCTAATGTCTAGCCACACCACGGTGCCTCCTCTAGATGCTCCCAACATTGGATTTCCAGGAGTCTTACTGTGCCAAAGCCAAGGTCTTTTCTACTCAGAAGGGAAGGGAATACTTAGCCTCCTGCCTCTTGATGTCACAGTCTACTCCCTTGAGTGCTTTAAGGAATTTGCTTCGATGCTTCATGCCTACTACGTCTTTCTCTTTAAACTTCACACTTGGGGCCCTGGCTATGAAACAGGGATACCTGAGGCACAAAACCTCCCTACCTTTCCCTGTTTTTCAAAGAGAAACTCTCCAGCAAATGGCAAAAGTCCTGCCTAAAATTTCCTCAGACATGTTTGAATGGGCTTAAATCTTACTTTAGGCTCAGTCCAGGACTCTGATTCCCCCTACCTGGTTACATAAAGATGCTAATAAAATCCTGAAACCTCCTTTGAGCAATGGGCAGAGAGAATCTCCTCTTAGTTTTCCCTTTGGGCAACTGTACATTCCTGTACTATATTCAGTAAACATATTTCCTAAACAAAGTAAAGCTTTCTATATGCTTTTGTGATTTTAACACATCACTAATTGAGCACAGTAAAAGCCTGAAATGCATGCAATGCTAGTAAGATAGTCCCATAGGTATCTATTTCCTTAAACAACTTTCCATCAAAAGCACTAAATGTCCCCATAATATCAACTATTGATAAAGTTCTCAATTCAATGTGATGTCAGTTGAGGCAATCCACTGATTTATATTTCCTAGAAGGCTTTTTCTTTGAGAGTTAGAATGGCAGACAGAAAAGGAAATTAATCTACATGAAACTCTAAGGGAAAAATGTAGGTTTTCAAGTAGTGAGGAATGGCAAACTATTTTTTTTTTCTGCAGGACGTTTCTGATGAGTCACGTTTATATGCACAAGTATGTATACCCACTGTTACTACAGGCATAGTAGAGATACAGTTGGCTACAGACTGTATACAATAATCTGAAGGCTAGCTGTAAACCTTCTCTTCACCTCCCATTAATCTGCCACACACTGATGATTAGGAATCCCTGGTCCACTAATAATCTTTTCTACTATGAATATATAGCTGAACAATTTGTGATTACAGTTGCTGAATCACTAATATATCCTGAAGTACATCTAACCTCCAGTTGATGTCCCATCTGCTGGCGTTTCCAGTTTTGTGAGCTTTATTTCTGAATCAACTTTAATAGAAAATGGTAATGTCCTGAAGCCCTAGTAGTCACTTGGTTCTGGAACCCTATTTATCTCTGCATTTTAATAATGGGGATTTTTATTTAATGACAATGAGCAGGGAATGTTGACAGAATGCATTATGTAGGGATTCCCTAATATCTGCATTGTAGCAGCATCTAACCATATGCCATTCGAGTATATTGTAAGAAAAAGGGATGGCTTAGCCCAGTGTGGAACAATTAGAAATGAGCCAACTTGCCTGAAACAAAGGCTAAGGAAAGAGGTTAAGAGTAGAGACATCTGCTTACCATCAAGGGTAGACTCTACAAATAGCAGTAGCAACCCAAAACCAGAAAGTGATATACATATATAAATGGAAAGGACTACTGTTCACATACAAACTTTCCAAAAACACCACGACTGCCCCATCATCATTATCACTAATATTCCTTTGCAAATATTTATATTTAATATGCATTGAAAAATCAGGTTGCTTGTTTTAACATAAAACCAGAGTGTGTGATATAGAATGGTATATATCATTTTCAAATTTTAAAGGGAAAAAGAAAGCTCATAAAGGAATTACCTCAGTTATTCAGAGAGTTCAAATGTTTCCATTTTAGTTATCCGTCCTCTCTGTTACAGCTCACAGGGAAGCTTCAAGTAGTTAGGAACTAGAGTGTATAAACCAACATTCACTGAGTCTTCTGAAAACACCCTAACTTACAGTTTCATAATTTTAAGAGAGAGCACCCTGGAATGCCATACTGTGCTTGAACATATGCAAAGAAAGATAATTATTATCATTTTTCAGTCTTGTGCAGCTAGAAATGGAGACACTGCAAACTTCATTATGAGGCCACCAGGGTGTTCATCACTGTCAAATTCCTACTGGCATTTCAATCAAAGAGGAAGGATCGGGAGAGGGAAAGGGAAGTGAAAGGAGGACAAATATTAGTTCTAGAAAGTAAGCTCAGATATTTGTACTTAATATTTTCTACATTTTGATTATTTGGAAAGTGCGATGGGAGAGAATGATGTCCAACTTTGCTTGTCATTTATCTCAGCTTATCCTTTTTTCCCAATCACAGACTCAACTGGAAGCACCATGCAAATTACCCCATGATGTAAGAATGCACTTAGGCCAATGGGTTATTTTGTATTTGAAGATATCCCACCAAATGAATAAGTTATTATATTAAGTTTTTTCCCTTAAAGGTGTACTAGATTTTCACCTAACAATCTACATACACTTATTCAGTTCCTGCCTGTGACCAAAGGCCAGTTGTTTTATCAGGTGATTACCTAGGGCATGGAGTACAATGTATGATAACGTGGACAGATATTCTCCATAAAGTAAGAGGAAAATCATATGGAGAGTGAATCTTTGACCTAAGACTCATAAATACAAAGCACTTGCCAACTGAACTAGTTGGCTAAAGAGAAAGAAAGCATTTCCAATTAGGAAATAAACCTGGTTTCCCGATACTGTCTATCAAATATTAAGAGATTCTCAGCACTTTTGTACCAGGTCAAATAATTCTATACTTTTATTCTTTACCCAAAAAGCTCTCATTTCCAGAGACTAAACAACCAAGCACATCTGTGAATCTTGATTAAATCCTTATTTTAAAAATTATAAAGACATTTTTGGGATGATTGGAGAAATTTGAAAATGATTATATTAGGTAAATTAGTGTTATATTTCAGAATTACTGTTATATGTGCAAATTACTGTTATATTTCTTAGGGACCATAATGCTATTACAATTTTATATGAAAAAATCCCATCTTCTAAGAAATTACAGCTAAAATATTTAGAAGTGAAGTGTGATGTCTGTAACTTCCAAATGATACATATACACACACACAAAGGAAATATTGCAAATTATTAACAAGGTGGTGAGTTATTTATTTTACTATTTTTTCAACTTTTCTATATGTTTTAAAATTTATATAATAAACGTTTTGGAACAGTAATTTCACTTTCTTAAAGTTAGGACAGCTCAATGAAAACAAACAAACAAAAAAAAACCACCACTCCAGACATTGCCAATGTTAATGGAGATGAGAACTCCTCTCCAAAGTTAGGTTGCAAAGAAAAATTAATTTGGTTGAATTTGTTTTATTTCTTAATTAATCTGACACATATTTGTTGAATATTTATTCTGTGCTACATACATGGGGGTAAAATAATAATCTGAAATTCCTCTAAGAATTTGTAATTCAATAATGAATACTAATTATTGTGAATTCTGCCTCCAACCTCTTTCTATCCCCTTCATTAACTCTGTGTAACCATCATCTAAGGACTACTACAACTAGTGCTTAAAATCTTTATCATAGCCTATCTGGATCACTGTAATTGCTCTAGACCTGATCATGCCATTTCCCTGCTTAAACTTGGTACTGCCTTGTCACTGGCCTCAAACTTCTATTAGGTCTCAATTTACCTCTCCAGATTTATCTATCATCACTCATACCTCAAAATCTACCATCACTTTAGATTAAATTGTTTTCCGTTTTCCATATTGCCATACTCCCTCTTACTTTTAGGGTTTGCACATGACACTCCCTCTGCTTGAATCATATTCTCCACCCCACTCCTCCTCTATCTTTGTCTGTTTATTTCTTACAAGCTGTTCAGGTCTCATATTATACGTCACTGCAGGAAGCTTTCCTTGACCTTTGAAGTCATTGCCTTGACGATAGCACCTCCCACTTTCCCTGGCATTCCCCTATCACACCACATTGTAACTGCCAGTTCAATAGCCTAGTCACTGTTTAAAAATTAGCATGCTGCACTTCTCACTATGAACTCTGGCATAATTGTTAAGATACAGTTAACAACATTGACTGGAAACTTTAAATGGATATTAGAAGAGTGTAAAGTTCTTTGTATATGGGTAAACTTCAAGTAATGGTTATGTTAGAGCCAAAGAAAACTTCCCCTTCATCCTCTGAAGGTTTGCTGAAAATCACTGACAAGAGGCAGGTTACTAAGAGGAAAGGCATACAAATTTATTTGATCATAGTTTTACTTGACATGGGAGCCTTCAGAATGAAAACCCAAAGATAGAGGGGAAATTGCCCATTTTTATGCTTGGGTTCAAGAAAGTATGGAAGCTGTATAAAAATATGATTGGACAAAAGGGTAAGATCTAATGTTAATAGGCTGAGGGGGAAAACCCAGCATGGCCTGTCCGTCTAGATTCTTTTTGGCCTCTCTGATCATGCATTCCTTCCTTCTGAGTGAGGGGTGAGACCCTCTCAGGAATGGGAGTCTTATGACCTATACTCAAACAAAGTAGGTCAGATAATTTCCCTATGACCAGTCTCTTTCTCTATTTCTTTCTTTCTTCTTTTTTTTTTTTTTTTGAGACAGAGTCTCACTCTGTCATCTGTCACCCAGGCTGGACTGCAGTGGTGCGGTCTTAGCTCACTGCAACCTCCACCTCCTGGGTTCAAGCGATATTCTTACCTCGGCCTCCTGAGTAGCTGGTGTCACAGATGTGCACCACTATGCCCAGCTAATTTTTGTGTTTTTAATAGAGACAGGGTTTCACCATGTTGGCCAGGCTGGTCTCGAACTCCTGGTATGGCCAGTTTTTACACAAAAGTAGGGCGAGAAAGTTAGAATAATATTTTTAGATTTTATGGCTGGCTCTGAGGAAAGGGATTCTGGTTTCTATGACTCAACTCAGGGAGGAGGGATCCTAATTTGTTTGGCTAGTCTTGGGGGAAAATGAGAGTGAGAGACAGGAGGGCAGGTCAGAGAAAAACTTTGCTTCTGCGGCCTTCCTTTTGCGGTATTATTTTCTGAGTCCAATGATTATTATTAAATGTTGCCACTGGCAAATTATCTAGTTAAGAAGTTCCAACAGAGACTATATGGCAATATATTACCTACCTTTTGGTTTGGAATTGTAATATTTTTAGAAACATGTAGGAAGTCAAAATTCAACTCCCTTATATATATGTGTGCCTTTTATTATAAAGGCACCTGGTACCATGACTTTTAAAGTCACACACACTCACATGCACACAATTAAAATGAAAGGGAAGAGGTGAAAAACTCATAACTTAGCAATATGCTTATCAACCCCCTGGTTATTTGTTGAATTGTTCACTAGATAGCTTTTCCTCAGTACTCTGGTAATAGAAATAATGCTAATTATAGGATACTTCATTTTTACTGTATATCCCACTACAGAACACTCTCCTCTACCTTTTTCTTCTCTTTCCTTTCTTTGTCTTTTCCCTTCTGTTATGGATTATTAATGATGGTTGGCAGTGATTTATTGGCTGTCTTGCACAGTGTTTCTTAAGTGTATCATTGACATTAGCTAATTGCCAATGCTGCAACCCCGCCATAATCTCTGTCACACTGTTTTCCATTTAAACACTTGCTATTTTGCCCAAACTTCCTTCATCACTGATCTTCTAAAGACCAAATACAATGCTATCTACTATTCTCTATTTATAGTAGTGGATTGATTCTGTATAAAGTCTGAAGTTTGACTTCAGGGAAGCTCAAATATATTATAAATTGTTGTGCCTGTATCATTACATATTACCTTTAAAGTTTAAAAAATCAACTAGCTCACATAATATACCAATTACCAGGCTGAAGTGATAATTCACTCTCACTTGAAAAATGAGAAGTCACCCTGATTTATAGTTTGTACCATACATTTATAGTGTATGTAATACAAAAGTATGTCTGCCCAGGCATTCTATCTTGTGACACTTCCAAATATCTACAGTAAATAATGTTCATAATGAAGAGCCTACCAGGTTTTGAATATTAAATTGTGGTCCAGGTAGTTTTAGTATTGAATGCATTTAATTGTTAAGCCCTTTAGAAATGTAATGTGTGTGTTGTATAGGTGTTCTAGGCGAGTATCTATTTTTAACTGTTAATTGTCAGTAGTCACTTTTAACACTGTGTCCTCCATGCACAAAACTGTTATATGCTCTAGGCATCTGCCTATTTCTCATGGAGATGGTTTTTTTTTAGTATGTGAATAAGTGAGTCATTTCAGAGTCCTGAAAAAACATATAATACACAGTTATAAAAGTTATTTCTCTCTAATTATCACCAGGGAGAATCTGATATTGAATCACTAACTACCCTTTAGATCTGTAATTTAATGGAAACAAATGTGAGCATTACTTGCAGTAGCTTTAAACAGAATTCCTAGCCCACTTATATGCTCTGGTGGTCAATCTCAGTCTCTGCTTTCTTCCTGTGGAGGAACTGAAATTCAAACTGTTCATTATCCTGTAGAAGTATAGCATGGAACTTGGCCTTGAATCTTTGAGTTTCTTAATCTGTGCTTATTTTGTAAACCCCCCATAAAGATATTTTTATTATTATTAACACAGCTATCACCACTCATGCTGTACTTTAGATCTCCAAAAGTTGTTCATCTTATAGCCGAAAGTTTATACCCTTTGACCAACATCTTCTCATTTTCTCCACTCCCCAGCCCCTGGCAACTACTATTCTATTTTCTGCTTATATATGAGTTCAATTTTTTTTTTTTTTTTTTTTTTTTTTTGACACAGTCTCGCTCTGTTGCCCGGGCTGGAGTGCAATGGCCCCATCTTAGCTCACTGCAACCTCTGCCTCCCAGGTGGTAAGTGATTCTTCTGCCTCAGCCTCCTGAGTAGCTGGGATTACAGGCATCTGCCACCATGCTCAGCTAATTTTCGTGGTGTTTTGTTTGTTTGTTTTGTTTTGTTTTGTTTTTTTGTAGAGATGGTTCACCATGTTGGTTAGGCAGGTCTCGAACTCCTGACCTCAGGTGATCATCTACCCACCTCAGCCTCCCAAAGTGCTGGGATTACAGGCATTAGCCACTGTGCCCAGCTGAGTTCAACTTTTTTAGATTCCACATATAAGTGAGATCTTACAGAATTTGTCTTTCTGTGTCTGGCTTATTTCACTTAGCATAATGCTCTGCAGGTTTATCTATGTTGTCGCAAATGCCAGGATTTCCTTCTTTTTTTTGCTGAATAATATTCTAATGTATATATGTCCCACAATTTCTTTATTCATTCATCTGTTGATTGTTGATTGTTGTTTTAGGTTGTTTCCATGTCTTGGCTGTTACGAATAATGCTTCAATGAACATAGGGGTGCAGATATTTCTTTAAGATATTGATTTCATTTTCTTCAGATATATATCTAGAAACAGAATTGATAGATTATATCTTAGTTCTATTTTTAATTATTTGAGGAAACTTCATATTGTTTTCCATAATGACTGTACCAATTTTTATTCCACCAACAATGTATAAGGTTCCCTTTTCTCCATACCCTCACTGACACTTGTTATATCTTTTATTTTTCATAGTAGTCATCCTAACAGGTGTGAGGTCACACCTCATTGTGATTTTGATATGCATTTCTCTGATGATCAGTGATTTTGAGCATTTTTTCACAGATCTGCTGGGCATTTGTCTATCTTCTTTTGAAAGATGTCTATCCAAGTCCTTTGCCCCTTCTGAAATTGGGTTACTTGAGTTTTTTCTATTGAGTTGTGTGAGTTCAGGAACTTTGATATTTTGGATATTAATCCCTTATTAGCTACATGGTTTGCAAATATTTTCTCCCATTCCACAGGTTGCCTTTTCATTATGTTGATTGTTTCATTTGCCACGCAGAAGTTTTTTTGTTTGTTGTAGTCTCAATTGTTTGTTTTTGCTTTTGTTGCCTGTGCTTTTGGTGTCATATCCAAGACCAATGTCAAGTAGCTTTTCTCCTACCTTTTCTTCTAAGAGTTTTATGGTTTCAGACCTTGTATTTAAGTCTTTAATCCATTTCAAGTTAATTTTTGTATATGTTGTAAAACAAGGGTCCAATTTCATTTTTTTGTATGTGGATACACATTTTCCCTAACACCATTTGTTGAAGAGACCGTCCTTTCCCCATTGTGTATTCTGGGTGTCCTTGTAAAACACTGGTTGACCTTACAAGCGTGGGTTTATTTCTGGTCTCTTTATTCCTTTCCATTGGTCTACATGTCTGTTTGTATGCTATATAAATGTATTCTTTAATCCGAATGCTACCAGGATGTCCAGGATTGAACAAAAGTCAGCAATTCTCACTGACTAATCCAAGAAAACGTTGTCTTTAGTTTAGGGTTTAATGTTTTAAGATAAACTTTAGAATGCTAAAGTTGTTGATCAGAATTGCAAGAGATGAAGCAGCACTAAAATGCTTTGTTTGACTTTCTTTTTCACTCAATGAACATTATGTCTTTTCTGGTAACCATAGTGTGATGGTTAATTTTGTGTGTCAACTTGACTGGTTTAAGGATACCCAGATAGCAAGTAAAACATTATTTCTGTATGTGTCTGTGAGGGATTTCTGGAAGAGATTAGCCCATATAGAACAAAAAAGATAGAAGAAGGATGGAGTCACTCTTTCTTCTAAAACTGGGACATCCATCTTCTGCCCTTGAACATCAGAACTCCAGGTTCTCAGGCCTTCAGACTTGGAATATGACACTACCAGCTTTCCTGGTTCTCCAGTTTGCAGATGGCAGATCATGTGACTTTTTGACCTCCAAAATCACGTGAGCCAAATCCCATGATAAATCCCCTTTTATACATATCTTCTATACATATATCCTATTCATTCTCTTTCTCTGGAAAATCTTGACTAATGCAAAAACTTTTGCTCAAAACAGAAAGTTTGAAAAATAAAATGAAATAAAAAATACAGAATCACTTGTAATTTTTCTTGATTTCCAGAAATAACCTGTTAATATGTTTTATTGTGTCTAGTCTCTTATTATACATCCCCATAGCACTAGATATTTCCCGCATTGGAATACTCATCATGCTTGTAATATTAGTTTAATGTTTTCTTTTCCCAAGATATCACAGTCTTTGTGAAGCAGGCCTTTCCCTGCCTCATGCAGTACCATATCCAGAGTGCCTAAAGTAGTGTCTGGCACATAGCAGCAGACATTCAACAAATATTGGCCATAAACAGATAGCTGTTTTCTATGCATTTATATATATTGTATACACATGCTTTTTGCTTCCAAATAGTTTATACAGCACATGTAGAATGCATTTTCAAATAAAAATGCTTTTATGCACAATTTAAAATATTATCTCTGGTCAAACAATCATTGACACCTTATTTCCCTTCTACTTTGAAAATATACGCCTAATAAATCTTTAAGTAGGTATTTCATAACATATTACATATTCCAAGCCAGATCACACTTACACAGTAAAAAATCAATAGAGCCAAGCATAGATATTCAGCAGAAAACATTTATTTAAATATTGAGAATGCTATAGTAGTGTTTCCAAAGTTGTGGAAGAATACCATATCTTTTTAATTTTTGACAATTTCTCATGAGGAAAGCAGTTGAATTGCAATGCTCCCATGAGACTAACCTGATGTTTTTATAAGGAAGTGGGGAACTAGGATACAAATCACTGACCTATCCGAAGGCGATGGAGTCTCCTTAAGAAATTTTAAAACCAATGTATGATTATAATGAGAACCGGTATTTTAAAGTGGAAAAGAATGATAGGACCTCTTATCCCATGACTGATTACTATATATTTCTCAGAAAATCTGAAAGAAGGGGAAAATTAAAATATTAAATTTGATGCATCATATCCACTCTACAACTTCCCGTGTGGTTACCAAGAACTCATTCATCACTAAATATAATCATCGTCTCTTTTAAACTCTCCATTGACATATTTTTTTTCAATTATAAAATATGCAAGGCACTATTCTAAGCACATTACAATTGGTATCACCGTCTTTACTTTCAACACTTTGTATTGGTTTTCCTCTTACCTCTCTGGCCATATTTTCCTGTCTTTTTAATGGGCTTAGTTTCCTTTTCTTCTTCTGTAAATATTGGTGATCTTCCATTTTCTCATGCTGTGAGCTCTCCTTAAGCAGTCTCATGTACATAATTTAAACTATAGCAATGTCTAGAACTATATTTTTTTTTTTTTTGCTATATATAATAGTCTAGTTTTTCTAGAAGTTTTTTTTATAGTTTAAGTTCTAGAGTACATGTGCACAATGTGCAGGTTTGTTACATATGTATACATGTGCCATGTTGGTGTGCTGCACCCATTAACTTGTCATTTACATTAGGTATATCTCCTAATGCTATCCCTCCACCCTCCCTCCACCCCACTACAAGCCCCAGTGTGTGATGTTCCCCATCCTGTGTCCAAGTGTTCTCATTGTTCAATTCCCACCTATGAGTGAGAACATGCGGTGTTTGGTTTTCTGTCCTTGTGATAGTTTGCTCAGAATGATGGCTTCTAGTTTCATCCAAGTCCCTGCAAAGGACATGAACTCATCCTTTTTTATGGCTGCATAGTATTCCATGTATATGTGCCACATTTTCTTAATCCAGTCTATCATTGATGGACATTTGGGTTAGTAGAACCATATTTCCAATATCCTGGTCATGTCCTCTTCCATTCTCTGAAGTTTTTGGCACTCTTCCTCTGTATCTTAAGCTAGGCTTTCATCCTAGGTGACACAATATCCTGGGTGGTCTATGTGACACCTGTGTCACACATCTCCCACAATGACCTCCATCATCCCACCTCAGCCACCCACTCCCATAGTCATTCTTTGGAACTTACAATCAACTTCAAAGGAATTAATTTAAGATTCTGTGCTGTGAACAAAGCTTCCTGTTTTTTTTCCATTTTCTCCTTGAAATATACTCTCACCATTTTTAAACCTCATTAGATTTCTAGCCCATCGATCCTTTGTTCTCTTGACAACCCTTTGATTCACTTCCTTTTTTATATACCATAGATACAATAATCCAACACTTAAATGTTCTTTTGCCAGTATCCTAAAATTATTTTCAAAAGTGTCATTCTGTCTTACCTTCTGGAATGTTACTATCCCTAAATGAGTCTAAGTCTGCCTTTACCAAACCCACTCAGGCTCTGATATTCTGCTGAAGAAAATCCTATGCCAGGTAGGTTAATATTGCCATTTATTAATGACTATTAATCTTAACCTCACATGGCTTAAAGAGATATTATATTACTTGCCCAACTCTCCAATTGTTCACCATGATTATTCCAAAATATTTCACATTATCCTCAATATCTGCTACCCTTTCTTCCACCTCCCAGAATCTTAATCACTTCCAGAGGACTTTCTCATCTCCTACTTTACTGAGAAGAGAGTAACTACAAAATGCAGTTTCTTGAACTTGTCTCCTTTTAAAAAATTGGAATACAGTTTATTTAACTTTGAAAACATTTCAGAATTTGAAACATAAAAAAAAAAAAAACCCAGAACGTTTCAAATCTTGTTTAAGTACAGAAGGCTATTGAACTTTCATTGACATAGTGGCTCTTTGCTTTGCTGACAGCAAAGAGTTCTACAGTTTGTTTAAAAACAATTTTAAAACAACTGCATTTAACTAAAAAAAAAATCTAACACTTCTCATGCCACCTGACCCCCCGTATTCCAAGCAGCACAATGCTATGTCACTACATAAAAAAACAAGACGGCCTTAAATAAATGGAAGCCCATCACAGTGGAAACAGGTCCAGCCTCACACTGCACCCTCTGAGCTATGGCCCCTACAAAATACATCTTTCCCTATAGCCTCAATACCAAGCATCAAGAGTTTGTGTTGGTTGTTTTGCTCTTTTTACAAACTATAAATATGAACAGTTAGTAACTCAGGATTTCTAGCCAATAACCATACAGTTAACACCACCTTACAAATTTTAAAAAGTCAGAAACATCTTTAAATGCCTTGTCACACCAACAACAAAGTACACAGTGAACAGATCACAAGAGTGCTTTTTCATTTTTAAAATGTTTGGAAATATATACAACTTTGATACCATTTCAGGGTGTTCCAGACACCCATGGCCACTTCACGTAAACCACTGACAACTTCTAGAGCACTTTGAGAGACTACAATATGATCATCATCAGATTTTGTAATTAAAACTAATGAGGCCAATAGACACTTCACAATAAGAAACATATCAATTACAATGCTCCCCTACTCTAAGACATTCACAAAAAGATAGATAAATGGTTTTAAAGTCATCCTCCTTCACCGCCTCCTCCTCTTCATTCTCCTCATCTTCTTCGTCTTCTGCTTCCACCTTTGTCCAGGCAACTTTAATTTTAGTAGGATGCTTTGTGCCATCAAACTTTCCTTTATACTTACAGTCAGTAACATCCTTCTCATACTTCTCCGTCAAACTGCTCTTCACTGTCACTTAAGTTATTCCTCATCTCACCCAGCCTCTTTTTTTTTTTTTTTTTTTTTTTTTGCTACTTCTCCAATAGAGACACAAAGGTTTGTGGATTTAATCTTGGGACAGAATTCTGAACAGAATGGGAAATACCAGATGGTGGTCTTTAAGGGGCATAAAGGTCCTTCTTCTTGCCTCTCTTAGCTGGTCTGTAATCCTTCATTTCCCAATCATAGCATACTTTATTTGCCTTTGCAATTTCATCAAATTTAGACTTCTCTTTACCAGACATTCTCTTCCACCTCTCAGACTACTTCTTGGAAAAATCTGCAAAATCAAAAGGGTCCTCTGGATTTTTCTTCTTACATTCTTCTCTTCACTTCTGTGCAAAGAAGGCATAAGCAGACATCTTGCCTTTTAATTTGTTACAATCACCTTTAGTCATCCTGACTGTATTTTTGTTAGTCTGGGCAATGCAGGGTACCTCAACTTGTCATCTTAAGACCTACAAATTTACATTTGTACCCACTCTTTCCTCCTTTTATCTTAAATCCACTACTATTCACTCAACAAACATTTACTGAGTGCCTACTATATGCCAGGAACTTTGCTAGGTGCTAGGAACACAAATATTAAGCTAACTAGTCTCTTACCTCATGGAGCTTGTAGTTTGGTGGGAAAGAGATCCCTTAAATAACTACATTAATCATCAATTAATTACATTTGTGATAAGTGCCATGATGAAAACAAGGTGCCATAAGATCATATAACAGGAAGATATGGCCTATACTTAAAATAAAGACTTTAGATAAGTAAGATAAGCAGGAGTTTTTCAGGAAAAGAGGTATATAGGTGGAAGAAATTTCAGCCAAGAGCATGGGATATTAGTCTATTCTCACATTGCTATAAAGAACTACCTGAGACTGAATAATTTATAATGAAAAGAGGTTTAATTGGCTTATGATTCTACAGGCTGTACCGGAAGCATGACTGGGGAGGCCTCAGGAAACTTACAATCATGATGGAAGGGCAAAGGGGAAGCAAGCACGTCTTCACATGGTGGCAGGAGAGACAGAGAACAAGGCGGAAAGTACTACACACTTTTAAACCATCAGATCTCATGTGAATTCACTCACTATCACAAAAACAGCAAGGGGAAAATCTGCTCGCATGATCACCTTCCGCCAGGTCCCTCCCCCAATATGGGGAATTACAATTCAACACGAGATTTCGGTGTGAACACAGAGCCAAACCATATCACATGGATAAGACCATGTCTTTCCAAGGAAATGAGAAATGACTGAAGTGTCTGGAGTATAGAAAAACCAGTATAAGATGAGGTTGAGGGCAGACTGGTCCTTGTTAATCATGTTAGGAATTCTGGTCATTTTTGAAACAGAAAGACATTATAAGAAGGGGATTATGTAAGTGGGAGACATCAATCTATATATATATCAACATAGAAAGATGTTCACAATGCAGGCAAATGATAACAAGTTACTGAATAATATGTATAGTATGTATGATTGCATATGTGAAAAAACTGTTTTCTTACACATAGTAAAAGTCTGAAGAGAGACACAACCAGACAGCAGATAAAAAATAATTGGAAGAATGTGTAATCAAATGTTAAATGTGATTGAGAGTAGAATTGTGGATGCTGTCTAGTTTTGTTTTTCTTATTTATGTTTTCTAGGTATTTTCTAATTATTTGGTAATTGACATATATAATATAAAGAAAAAAATGTTTTTAAGTTAAAAATCCAAAGGTAGATAATCTGAGAGAAGGTATACCGATATTCCCTCTCATCTGCATATATAACAGGCTATCCATAATAAAAGGAAAAATAAATTAAAAATTTGGAGATAGGAATAAATGAAAAGCTCTTCTATGCTTAGGATAACACAGGCTTTTTTTTTTTTTTCCTTAATATGATACTATGCTAAAAGAATCTCTAGGGACTTGGAAGTGTTAACGCACTTCTCTAAGTACTCACCAAAAAGTAAGGGGCAGCAAGTTAAAATGGCCCTTCAAAATTGGATGGATGCCTGAGCAAAATCCAATTAGCGGCAGCCTCCTCCAGAGTTGAGACCAAGAACTCATTTCCATTAGAGTGGGTCCTTGGTCCAAATCAGATAATTATTTTAGGAACTCAGGTCTCTCCATGACAGATCCAGCTTAGTTTAGGACCCTTGGGACCCCAGTACCTTATGTACCATTGGGAGTGACTTTTAAGTACAAGACTCACTGAAATGAATGAATTAATGAAAACATAATAATAATATGGTTAGAAGGGCAGTCTGAGCATCAGAAATTTTGAGAAGCTGAACACAATAATAAAACAGTAATGATAATAGTGATAATAGTGATTGTAAGTGATAAAAGTAAAATAGTTGCTATCAGGTAAGGCAAATACCCAGCTCCTAGAGTCTACACTAAAATTGACAAAAAAGAATGTTATCAGAAAAAATGCTGTCTTCATTTTGGCTGCTATAATTAATGCCGTAAACAGAGTACCTTAAACAACAGATATTTCTCATTGTTCTGAGGCTGGATGTCTGAGATTAGGGTGCCCGCTGGTTCTTGGAGAGGGGTTCCTATCTACCTGATTATGTCCTCACATAGTCTCCCTTGGTGCGCATACACCCAGAGAGAGATATCTCACATCTCTTCCTCTTTTTCTAAGAGTATTAGTCTTATCATGGGGTCTCCACCCTCATGGCCTCACCTAAACCTAATTACCTCCCAAAGGCCCCACCTCCCAATACCATTACACTGGGGACTCTGACTTCAAGATAGGAATTTGGTGGGGGGGGCACAAACATTCAGTCACTAGGAAATGCCAACATAATTTACAGAGGCAGAATGTCTCCTTAGTCATTTTATAACTGATTACACATTAAATGATGCCATTATTTTTATAAAGAAAAAAGTTAAAAGCCAGTCCTGGTGGTAAATCCCTATAGTCCCAGAAACTTAGGAGCCTGAGGTGGGAAGGTCTCTTGAGCCCAGGAGTTAGAGACTGCACTGAGCTATGATCATACCACTGCATTCAAACCTGGGTGACAGAGTGAGACCTCGTCTCTAAAAAAGACAAAAAAAAAAAGAAAAGGTGGGGGGCGGTGTCAACCAAAGTTGAGTAGTCAGCATGAATGGCTAGATAAAAGGACATCAGAGAGAAAGCTTGGCAATACCCGCTCAGCATGTCCAGTGGAAGAGAGATATTTGAATCCTAACTGCTTTATTGGGTCCCTATGGTGAGTGACCCTATTCTGGAGGCTGATAAACCAGGTTATTATGGGGTGATGTCATTAGGCATTTAAGCACTACAATTCTCCTCTTCCCCTCTCAACTGTCACCACCCTTCCCTCATCCCATGTTCATTAAATAGCTTCTGATTGTAATATGCTTTCCCATGCACATTTCCTACAGGGAAGGAATGTGCTGCTCTTGCAGACTTGAACAGTCCATGGGACTGCCCTTCTTAGCTAGCTGTCATTCTCATTTATACAAGCTGTCTTCTCCAAGCTCCTCTGGCATATGACTGTATCTAGAGCCTAAATATAGGCCACAAATGCTAATCAAAAGGGATGAACTTTCCTATTTTACTTATTTATAGATTTAGCCCCTTACTCACAGACTTCCTCTTCATCCCAAACTCTGTCCTCCTCCTGGGTGATTTAAACATTCATGTGGCTTCCCTTTCAGCATTTTAGCCTCTTGCTTCTTTGGCATGAACATATTCCATTAGCTTTTCCTTTACTCCACCGCAGCCACCTGCGCCCATGGCCATATCCTAGATCCTGTCACCACTTGAAATTTTTTTACATCCTAAGTCATTAACTCCAGTTTCTTATTCTCTGACTACAGCTTTTTCTCCTTCTAGCTTGCTAGTTCACTACTCATACCCATTGCCTCTTTAGCTCCTTTAAGGAATCAGAGCGATGCAATGTTTTCTCACAGATTTTTGTCATCATTCTCTAAAGATTGTTACTTGTATACCTTTTTTTCTATTGTGGTAAAATATACATAACATAATATTTTCTATTTTAACCATTTTGAAGTATATAATTTAGTGGTATCAAGTATATTCACATTGCTGTGTAGCCATCCATCTCCAGAACTCTTCATTTTGCAAAACTGAAACTTTGTATCCATTAAACAATAATTCCTCATCCCTTCCTCCCCGTCAGGCCTGGCAAACACCATTTACTTTCAGTTTTTGTGAATTTGACTACTCTAGGCACCTTATACAAGTAGAATCGTATAGTATTTGTCCTTTTGTGACTGACTTATTTCATTTAGCACAATGTCCTCAACATTAATCCATCTTATAGCAAGTATCAGAATTTTCTTCCTTGTTAAGGCTGAATAATAGTTAATTGTATGTATACGCATATTTTATTTATCCATTCATCACCTGAGTTGCTTCCATCATTTGGCTATTGTGAATAATGCTGCTATAAATACTGGTGTACTCATTCATCTTTCTTATTGCCAATCTGAGAGATTCTGTAGTTTATTTGAATATGAATGAAACCAGTATTAAAATGATTCCTAAAACATTTGATATTTATCTTTCATCTTTACTTTTTCTGTAAATGGCAACAATAATTCATACGTAACTTGTGATGGTCCTTTTTGACTAAGCTATTTTATACTTGTAAAGGCTGTTCATTGATTGGGCATGCTATCACTGAGTATGAGTACTCCATTAATGCTGGCTAGCCAACATATGTTTATTCAACACCCAAAAATATATAAGGTACCACCTTAAGAAGATTTAAGCCTGGGTGTGGTGGCTCACGCCTGTAATCCCAGCACTTTGGGAGGGCTAGGCTGGTGGATCACTTGAGGTCAGGAGCTCGAGACCAGCCTGGCCAACATGGTAAAACCCCATCTCCACTAAAAATAAAAATAAAAAAGTATCTGGGCCTTGTGGGGCACATCTGTAATCCCAGCTGCTCCAGAGGCTGAGGCAGGAGAATGGCTTGAATCCAGGAGGCAGAGGTTACAGTGAGCCAAGATCATGCCACTGAACTCTAGTCTGGGTACTGGGTGACAGAGTGAGGCTCTGTCTCAAAAGACAAGAAAAAAAGAGAAGATTTAGACTAATAATATGGCTTTAAATTTGTAGTTTTTCAAAGGGAGTTTTAATTAAATGCAAGGCCAACACTCTTCTCTTTCAGGCATATGCGAGAATTTTAGAGAATTTTACTTCTCGGCTCTCCTTGTAGTTAGGAAAGGCCAGGAGACTAGTTCTGGTGAATGGATTGCAAGAAGTGTATGTGTGTCTCTTTCAGACTGAAGCAATATGGGCCTGCTTCTATGCCAAAGCTCCTTCTTCCTCTGTTGCATTGACTAAGGAGACCATTTGTTCCAGATGGCACAGCAATAGGATGGTGGAATCCATAATAAACCATCACTGAGCAGCCACATGGAAGGCATTTGCCCTGGACAGTTGCCCAGAAATTCAACAGACATTTTGTAAGCAAGAAATACACCACTGAGGTTTGTAGGGTTATTTGTTTCTGCAACATAAGCTAACCTATCCTGACTAATACAATAGGGGACTATTTAAGTAAATCGTGGGTTGATAAATATTTATTAACCATGAATCTATTAAAATAAATAGGCTAACATGTGCTGATATAGAAAAATCCCCCAATACACTAATTTTAAAAAGCAAGATACAAAGTAGAATTTATATATTATGTTACCATTTATGTAAAATACAAATAAACACATAGGCACTGAGCATCTTTCCAGATACTCAAAAACCCAGCGAAAGTGGTTGCCTCTGGGAAGAGGAAAGGAGAACACACAAGTTTGGGTGTTAGGCATTTTTTACTGTTTTATGTATTTTTTAACCAAGTGCATGAATTATCTGGAAATAGATGAATAAGTAAATATTAAAAGCAATAATTAAAGCCTAAATTAATCCAGTGGTGAGGTGATCTGAAAAAAAAAAAAAACAGTAAATTTGAGGAATGAAGCAGAAGGCAGATTGATAAGATTGAATAGTTTATAAATATTAGGAACATGGAGAAGGACGTAGTCAGAAGTTAACCATAATGTAAGTTCCATGAGGGCAAGAATTTTTGTCTCTTTTGCTTTTGATAGTAGATATTGAATGAATAAAATATCAATCCTTATTATGTTAAAAATATTGTCCTTTGTGATTGGCATGTTTAGAAACAGATAATGGCTTTTGTTTTCTACATAGGAAAATTTCAATAAAATGATTTCTTTCTTTTTGTTTTGGCATACATGGCACTTTCAGCTCCTGGTAACTACTTAATAACAATATATTTAAAAAGATAAAAATAGACCATGGAAATATGGAATTAAACTAATGGCTTGGAGTTTACCAGATATTAAATGGTTGGGACTTAAAGATCAACTGTTGGCTATCTAGAAAAATGTAAGCCGCTTTAGAATTCAAAAATCACTTTATACAAAGCAATTTTGCCTATAAGACATAATGGCCTTTATATAAAGCTATTCCTGAATTTTGTTTAGAGTGTTTTGTTTAGAAGTATCCAAACAATAACACTCATCTATCTCGTTATTAATTACTTTGCCAAATAGATGGATTTAAGGTTTGGTTCCTTTCTCTTCCCTTGTGACTTGTTGGAATTTTGCATTGATATAAATAAATAGCATTGCCTATAAGAACGATTGCCCTTCTTTCCCCTGAGAATTTTGAAGAGACAGACTTTTCAACCATGTAAACCAATGGTAGTTCTATCATGTGTCATAGGATAGTTTGTAATTTCTCAAATGTAAGAGGAGAACAAATTGCTTGGCATAGGGGGGCACCCTTTACACATAAGCAGCCAGTTCTATCTTCACATTAAAGTGGAAGAGGTGCTAAGTCCTCATGTAACACGATGAGGCAAAGTGGATCACCTTTCTTCTTCACAGGCACAAGTAGCCCAGTGACCCAGAAAGGGATATGGCAGGCATCCCCAGTAGCAGAGCTCTGCATCCCAGCAACTATGTTATGAGCATAGGTGCAGACAAAAGCCTGTTAGTGCTGCCTGGGCTAAAACCCAGAGGCTTTAACATTTTATGCTGCTACTTGAACTCAACCTTCCCTCTCTGGTCCAGAAACTTTCTAATTAATGCCTGGTCCTTCATGGCTCGTAACATTCTCTGGACAGTTCACATACCACATAACCAGTATGCTGGCGTCTTTTGTGGACTCTATGCTGAAACCTTTTTCCCTGACCCTTCTAGTTTCAGATTTATTTCTGCTTTCCTGGCACCTGACCTAACTCATAGCTTTTTTCTTGTCTTTGGCATCCCTTTTCCATCATAATTTATACACACTCCGTTACTTATGTGCCTCTGACTGCTTAGGAAAACATTTCACCTTGCCCTGTTCGGCATCTAGCTCCTCTTAGGCTTCTGCAGGCAATACCTTGCAGCATACCCCGACCCCTTAAATGGGATCTAGACAAGTAAATAGGATAATTCAAGAGGAATATCCAGGAAATCATACAATTAGTCACCTTCAGCATTGTGAGAAATGACACTGTCAACTTGTCACTGCTTGTGTCAGTGTTATATGTATTCTGTCCTCAAAAGTTAAATCTCATTTCAATTAATTGTAAGAAACTGTCAACATTCTTTTGCAACACTAGATTTGTGTTGTGTTGAAACAAGACTGGGCTGTTTAAAATCTAAATTGCTTTTATAGAGTCAAATATTCAATACTTTTTAATTTTACCTGTAGGTTGATGTAATTATTTTATACATATACCACATAATAATTATAGTGATATCAGACAGTTGATTTTTTTAGCTTCCTTTCTTTTGTGTGAGAACAGGGAGAAATTCCAGCATTTCAGTCAGAGATTTGGGCAGAACCTCCCATTGTGTAATCCCTTCTGTTACAGTAACCACAGGAGCCAAATATATCATCTCTTCATGCTTGTGGAAACTTTCATTCAGACATGTGATCAAGACTCTATTCATCTGAAATTATTCTTGAGAAATACAGGGACATCAAACAATCATTCATGGTGACGTACTGGAGGGTTTATCATCAAAGAGGGAGGCCATTCTCCCCATGCTCTATCATCCTCTAAACTCCTTTCTCCAGACTTGTAGAGAGAACCAAGTCTCAGGTACTTTGGGGAAGATTATAAGGTCATACACAAAAGGAAAAGTCCAATGCGACAAAATATTTGCATGACTAGGAGGCATCTCAGATATCCCCTGTGTTGCATCGATATACCTGTTTATCCCTTTGTATAGCAGCAACTATGCTACCTTGGATAGACAGATTCAACTCTCCTAAGCATCACTATACCCAGGGACTCATTAGTCTATAGGGTGTTTTTATGCAAATTAGGAAAAGATGCCCCTTTTTTCAAGACACTTTACTGATATCTGTCAGAAAATTATTATACTAATTTTATTAGAATAAGACTTTTTACTGTCTTAAGCCAAGTAAGTCATAATATATATGAAAATTCAAGATTCCAGAATGTAAACAGCATACTTTATGTAAGACTTGACTGTATTCCCTTCTTAGCCTGTTTCTCAATAGCACAAGGAATCAAATAGCTAGGTGAAGGTTGTTTCTCCTATTTCAATGGAACCATGCTTTTTCACATCTGGAGGAGGAAATCATTGAGTACCAAGAATTCTAGATCAGCAAAGTCTAAGAAAGGAAGGAACAAAGGATCATTAGTTTAATAGTAAGAGGCACCACTCTCTGTTTCACCCATCGGTTCTTGGACCCATATAGTATTGCTATATGTTATGGTTTGAGTGAATGTGTCCCTCCAAAATTCATATGTTGAAACCTAACCCCAAGGTAATGATATTAAGACATGGGGCCTTTGGGAGGTGATTAGATCATGAAAGTTCTGTCCTCATGAATGAGATTAGTACCCTTATAAAAGAGGTTAAAGACAGCTGCCTCGATCCCTTTTCTGCCATGTGAGAATACAGAAAGAAGGCACCATCTATGAAGCACAGTAAGCCCTTGCCAGACACTGAATCTGCTGGCACTTTAATCATGGACTTCCCAGGCTCCAGAACTGTGAGAAATAAATTTCTATTGTTTTTAAATTACCCAGTGTGAAGTATTTTGTTATAGCAGCCCAAACTGACTAAGACATAATAGAAGAAAGAGAACCAAATATATGTCTATGGTTCAGAGCACTTATTGCATCTACAGAATAGCACTCCAGATTGGTAAGATATTGTTTTCTAAACTACATAATTGAATGTTCAATAGGCATTCTGCCATTCTATAAAGGTAAACTGCTTTCAAGTGATGGGGCATATAAAAACTGTGATTCCATGAAGATCAGTGTATTGCCATATTCCACTAAAAGGTAAATGGATCAAAAGTAATATTTTGAAAGACAGGTTGTTAATGAATAAAGTGCTCATTAAATTCATAGATGGTGGTACAGATGAATGGCAATCAGTTAAATTCAAGTCCAAAGTAAATGTCTATTCCAATGATGATAAAAACTGTCCCTCCATGAAGAAATGTAATCAGCCTGATACCAAGTGCCTTTCTGGTTCCCTGGAATTGAGTACCACCTCAGAGGCTTATCCTATTGGACACTTGGCAGTGGTAATAGCCAGGCCAGCCTTGATGAGGGCAAGTCCATATAGTTGAGCCCATGTATAGGTTAGGTTTTCTAAGGGTAACCACTTTTTTTCATGAGCTTATCAAGAAAACAGAAGAGTATCTCAGGGAATATCCATTTTTAATGCAAATCTCTCTAATTTAGCCTGTACCAGGACCCAACAGCAACCAAAAACTGTTTCTGAAAAGGCGAATTATTGTTTGGCAAAGTGGATGTGCTTATGCTCAAACACCCCAGGGGCATCTGCTGTGATTTTTAAATTGGAATTTCCACAGGGTTTAGAGAGCATTCCAATCAGTTACAAAAGCTTTGAGTCCTGTTGTATTCAGAAGGTCACAAAAGCCAAGTAAAACTGCCTGCAGTGAAGCTTGGACTACCTAGCCTTCTCTAGTCCCAGGTCCCAGCCCAACCTTGCAGTCATTTATGTCACCCTGTAAATTAATCAAAGAAGCACACCCATGTTATCAGTTGCTTTCCAAATCCAATGAGGCCTATAAAATGTTATGTTTCCTTCTTCAATGGCATCAGGTGTGAGGTGCAGTAACTTATTCTTCATATTGGAAAGGCTATCGCTACATGCTTCAGGCAGGTGAGAGCCCATGTAAATCACTGCAACATTTTATTTCTGGGTTTTACAAGCATGATACAGTAACATAGTTTACTAGCATGATGCCCTATGATATGGTGAGTCAATCAAGTACTCTGTGGACCTAATTGTAGCACAGAGCTCAAGAACTATAATCCCAAGAAAAGAAAAGTATACTATGGTTTCCCAAAAGTAAAAATAAACTTCTTTTGAGATTCTCTATTTTTTGAAATAGCATTTGTCAGATCAACAGATGCAAATGAAAAATTGTTTTTATTTGCTCCAGTAAAGAAACTATATCTAGATTGACCACTATGACTCAAGAAGCAGATTAAGTTTATGATAATCAACTGGGCAAGGGTTTTTGTGAAACATTTTCTGAGTCCCAGGTGAATTCTGCATAAGCTAAACAAGCTACTGCCTGCATCTTTTAAGTCTTCCAAGGTGGCATTTAGCTTTGCATCTCCTCCCTACCTCTCCCAACCTTCTCCCCAGAATATGGCTTTTGAGTTACTCTTCTGACAGGGAGGGGGAATTCTAATAGTTTTCCTTGGTCTTTCCTACCAAAATGGCTAGCATGGCCATATACTTTCTCTTTAAAACCAGGATATTTTTCATAGTAAAAGGGAATACTAACTAATAATTATGCCAGAAAACAGATGCAAACTGCTAATTTGGGGTCAGAAATGCAGTGCGGGGATTTGGTCATCAGCTTAGATTATCTATACTGATACTACACATTTAGAAATCAGGAATATTATCATTATATAGATTCAAGAGCCCACTGGGCCTCCATGGGTCACAACTCTATTCATTACCTGATCTCTTTAAGCCTTCATTCCAACCAGTGAACCACACTGATAATCTACCCCCCCTCCCCTGGAATTAGCATTAGCTCAGAGCCAGTGTCCAATCATCCCTGAAAGGCCTGGGTGTTTCTCTTTCCTTAGCACATGGTTACTCTAGTAAACAACTACAATTTCCTTTGTGGATATTTAGAAAGAAAACCATAGTACATACTTGTTATTACAGGGTCCTTGCTTAAGTGTATCCAGCCTCCTC
The DNA here is from genome assembly GCF_000951045.1 of Mandrillus leucophaeus. Taxonomy (NCBI): domain Eukaryota; kingdom Metazoa; phylum Chordata; class Mammalia; order Primates; family Cercopithecidae; genus Mandrillus; species Mandrillus leucophaeus. The sequence goes on along the minus strand of NW_012103321.1, from coordinate 2,153,302 downwards.
TCAATACTCTGGAGATGTCTATATGTCGACTCAGGTTTGAGAATTAGATGAAGAACTGTGACTGTTGTGATAGCTCAAGGCAGGCTCTCCAAACTTCAAGGCTGTTTGTTATATTAATCAAAGAGGCCCTCTAGGGACTCTAATTACAGGCCAGGAGACAATCAAGGTTGGTGGATTCAGGTACCTGGACTCAGATTTCCCTTGTTTGACAACAGTCCTCAGGTAAGGCCATTACAGGTTCTTCAAGAAATGCAGGAACAGCCTTATCCAAGAAGGGAGAAGTTATCCTTTGAGTCATTCAATTCTTTCCAAAAAAATCACCATTCTAGTTCTTTTTTCTTTCTTTCTTTCTTTTTTTTTTTTTTGAAGACAGAATCTCGCTCTGTTAGGCTGGAGTGCAGTGGTGCAATCTCAACTCACTGCAACCTCCGCCTCCCGGGTTCAAGCGATTTTCCTGCCTCAGCCGCCCAAGTAGCTGGAACTACAGGCGCCTGCCACCATGCCTGGCTAATTTTTTGTATTTTTAGTAGAGATGAGGTTTCACCAAGTTGGCCAGGATGGTTTTGAACTCCTGACCTCAAGTGATCCGTCCACCTCGGCCTCCCAAAGTGCTAGGATTACAGGTGCGAGCCACCACGCCCAGCCTATTCTAATTCTTACAGATCTGCTGTTTCTCAATAGCTGCTCTAATTTTTACACAAGAGACCTGGAGAAGCTATCGGTTTAATTGACATTATTCAACAGCCCACTGATCAAATTTTGAGTTTTATTTTTGGCCATTTTATCCTAGCAATTTGAAGACATAAAGTATTTTCTGCGTTTATCTGCTTTCTTTTTTTTTAAGCACTGCCACAGAAGTCTGTTGCCATTCACCAACTTCAAGCTGTCTGACACCAACTGAAGCAGCTACTACATCCAATTTTCATTGATCTCCTCACCCTAAGATTTATCATCCACAACAAAAATAATGAGCATAAAATATCCAGGATAAACTGGATACAATCACTCTATTCATGTGTTTTATAGGGTCTATGGCATTGGCCATGAGATTGCCCAAAGAAGTCTTATCTTAAATGGGTATTCATTCTGGGTGAACAGAGGTGATAATTCAATTAAATGTGAATGACCAGGCTGCCAAAGCAGCATACCTTAATACTAGCTTAATTTTATTGTCTTTAAGTCTAAGCATACCAGACAACCAATCCCAGATTCCTTGCATTCTGATCAGAGCCTGTTCCTAGAAGTTTCCTGTACTCAGTCAACAATTTCCAATCAGTTACAATTCTTATTATCAAATGATACCTGACAAAAAGTATGGGACCACCTGGATCTCGCTATTTCCTGCATAGGATGGCATATGCTGCAGTGTCTGGAAAATCCAGTGTGAGGCCATCTAGTTCAATGGTGTCTGATACCAAGAGCAGATCTACCAGGAAGACTGCACAACTCTCTTTAGTTATATTTTTGACATCTAATTACTATCATGTGTTCTAATGGGAAGTAGCCTATTCAAAAAAAATTACCCTAAACATTTGCTTTCTACATTAATGAGCACATGCCTGTCATTTAAATGGGTGTTCTTTTCAAGGCAATGTATTTGTGTAATTTGCAGAGTTAATTGTGTCGTTTAGAGCTAAGCCTTTCTTTGAAAACCCAGAATAAATGAGCTATTCCAGTATATGTGGAAAGAGAATAGAGTACAGTGCCAATGAAATGGCAAACATGGCAAAAGCAATCATTTTTATGCTTTGGAGAGGTGAACCAAAACCAATCCTCTAACTCTAGGACACAGTTTTGTCTCATCAGTAAGAGAAGTGTTATTAGATTGGGTGAACTATAAGGTTACTTCTATTATTTCTATGAAATGCCAGCATGGGAAAATACCTGAATAATGACATATTATTTAATGTTAGAAAAGGATAGTATATTTATAGTTAACTAAAATGTATACACGTACAAAGCTTAAGTGTTTGTTTTTGTTTTTCCTACTAGCAAGAGAAATGGGACAGAGGGGAAAAAAGCTATTGGGTTCATTCCATGCTTTGGCAAAAGAAATTAGTGTAGTAACAGCTCAGGAAATCATTCTGTACCATTCTGGAAGATTCTGCAAAGAAGGGCTTAAACAAATATGCTGGGATACAGGGAGACTGTCTATGTGGACAATGCAGATTTCAGTTTGGTTGTGGTGCCGTTGGCTCTCTCCTTTTATACGTGGACTATATCATTTACAATTTCAGGCCTCTGTTATTATGGAAGTCTACCATTTGCAACAAGGTACAACTTTTCCTGTGGTTATAGGAAGTTTTGTTTTGTGAAAATAAACATGACTCATATCCTGAATCTTGCACTCCAAAAAATTAATAATCTTTTTATATTACAATTTTTTTTTTTTGAGACAGAGTCAGGGGGATGGGAAGAGCCTGTTGCCCAGGATGGAGTGCAATTGCGTGATCTCAGCTCACTGCAACCTCTG
>NW_012103321.1:2123405-2150779 GCF_000951045.1 Mandrillus leucophaeus | reverse complement strand
TGGAGTGCAGTGGCGCGATCTCAGCTCACTGCAACCTCTGCCTCCCGGGTTCAAGCAATTCTCGTGCCTCAGCCTCCAGAATAGCTGGGATTACAGGCACGTGCCACCACGCCCAGCTAATTTTTTGTATTTTTAGTAGAGACGGGGTTTCACCATGTTGCCCAGGCTGGTCTTGAACTCCTGAGCTCAGACAATCTGCCTGCTCTGGCCTCCCAAAGTGTTAGGATTACAGGCGTGAGCCGTAGCACCTGGCCTAATATCACTATTTTGAAAAGTCCTTTGAAAAATATTTAAATGACCATCTTCATACTTTTAATGTAGAATAATTGTGGCTTTACTTTGGACTTAACACTTCTCGGATAGTAAATGTTCCCCAGAAAATATGTTTTCAAGAAGATGCTGAAGGAAAGAAATATTTAAAAGCCAATGTCTTATAACCACTGTTGTGTTGTGAGAGGCAGACACAGTTCATCTACCACGTTTGCTTCTTGTATGTATGTGACTCTTTGATTTGATTAATGACATTTTTACAAAGCATAGACTTGTTACTTTATGGACTTGCTCAAAGTAACTGAAATTACATTTATCAAATATGACACTATAATTGATGTTTCTTTATTGGGAATCTAGTTTTCACAGTTGAAATTTGGGCTTTGGTCTTTTCCTGTGAATTACTCAACATAGTCCTCAACATGTTCAATTTTGTAAGAAATCATTGTGCTCCACTTCTGGAATGAATTTCCCCAGGGCTTCTGTAATGGTCTGTTTTAATGCATGATAGTTTTAAAATTTTCCAATTTGATCAATTCTTTTTAAATTTAAATGAGATTCTGCTTTTCCTCATGTACTCAGATAATGCTATTGACTCACAGTCAGTAGGGCATGCACTTTGAGTAGGTTTTGCAGTAATGGTGATGTGAATCCATCCAGATCCAGACTCTCTTGGCCACTTCTCCATGTGACCACAGATGCTCTTAGCTAGGATATCCATGTGGTCTTTAGCTGTGGAGCATAGTGAAACCAGGAATTTCACATTGGGCCTAATCTCAGCCTGGGTCACCACGGTACCGCCTTCTGACTAGCTGAATGAACTACCAGTAGACAGTTACTTTCATCCCTGGAGTATATACAGGCTTTCAATGTCTTGTTTCCTCTTGCCATTTTCTTAGGTTTAAATTATTTCATTTGCTAATATTTCCTAGCTTAGGCTGAGTTTCAAGCCAAGAACATTACTGCAAAAGTAGCAAGAAGAGAAAATCAATACCATATTGATTGCCAGTAAAAATGGCTATGAATAACTTCAGTTACCTCTTTGTAGTTTAAGGCTCATTGTTTTATCTTCACCATTTGTGGCTCTTTGAGTTTTTATAATGAAAATGTTGAGATTGAGTCAAAGACCTGGAAAAAATTTCATATCTATACAAGTTCGTAAATTCCTAAATGATGTGCTTTAAGAAAAAAGAAACAAACCTTTGGACATGGAGCTAAAAAGAATTATTTTCTGCTTTAGCTTTTTAATAAGAAAATGATTATTTTCTTGGTCACATTTCTAATAAAGTGGTTATGTTTAGCTTGATCTAATGTAGGTAAATATCTTTACCTGTCCACGATCTTTTCACTCAATTTCAGTACATCAAAAAATACATTGTTTGTATGACAATGTATTTGTTTTAGATCTGACATTTGTTTCCAACATTGAATATAAAGACAATATTTAACCAACCTATTAACATAGAAGTGTTTTAAATTGTAGAGAAATCACAGAGAATTAGGTCATGCTCTAAGTATTTTGGAGCTTAGGAAAATGTTTTCATTAGCTGTCAGAATGTAGGGTGGGAGGAGGTTAGGATAGAAGAATCTGCCTGGCTTGGGAGAGTTCTGGGAAAATATGATTCTGCAGATAGAGGGCAGCTCTTTGGGGCTCCCCAGATTGCCGACTTGGGGACATTGATTCTGACTCTACCTTTGGGAAGGCTGATTCTGAAAAGAACCAGAATCTTGCTATCATTTTTAACATTGATACTTTGGTTCTTATCAACAGAAATCACCTTAGCTAATTTAAAGAAAACAAATAATACATTGGAGGGATATGGATAGTTCCAAAATTCAGGAAATAATGAAGACCCAGACTTCAGCAAGGACAGGAACTAGACAGCTTGGCAACTAGGTGTTCATTGAAGTCCAGAATTAGGAATAAAATAGCATCAATTTTTTTTCCATGCCATCCTTCCTTCCTCTGAGATTAACATTCTGGGAGGAAGAGAATTGATCTAGCTAGGGTCCCAGGCCTAGAGTGGGCAAGAATCTTTGAGAACTGCTATGCCTTTAAGGTAAATAAGGAGGATTCTCAAAAGCAAACTAGGAAATTATCTGTTACCAGAAAAAGGGCAGGGAAAAAAAACAACAACCCAACAGTTATCTCCTATAGGCAGTATTTTTTCACCCTAACGTTTCAGGATTTGTGTAGTCATTGTCCCAATATCTTCTTCTCACCACAATCTTTTTTTTTTTTGAGACGGAGTCTCACTCTGTCGCCCAGGCTGGAGTGCAGTGGCGCGATCTCAGCTCACTGCAAGCTCCGCCTCCCGGGTTAACGCCATTCTCCTGCCTCAACACCCCGAGTAGCTGGGACTACAGGCGCCCGCCACCTCGCCCGGCTAGCTTTTTGTATTTTTTAGTAGAGATGGGGTTTCACTCTCACCATAATCTTATAGTGCTCTCACAACCCTTTTCATTATAGACTTGCCCCTTAATTTTTTTTTAATGCCAGTCCAGCTTTGAGAGGACTGTGCATTGAGATGCTCTTGCTTTGGTGAGACCATGCATTATGGTTTAGTTCTAGCATAGGTTCTGTATTGTTCTTGAGATCCAATTTCCTTGTTTCTGAGACTCCAGTTCTAGTGACCAGGGCCTTGTCTTATTTCCTGGATCTGAAGTTTGGAGTGAAACTCTGCTTTGCTTCTTTCTAGTCCCTCATTCCTACCAGAGGCTTGGGTGCTTTTCTGAACTTCCAATCTCTGATTGGTGTCCTGTTCTCCACTGTTAAACAACCCTGGGGCTCTTTGCCTGACCTCTCCTGGATTTCCCAGCACTGTGATTCTATGAAAATACTTTAAACATTCCTGGTGGGATCTGGCCAATGCCAACTAATTGTCTGCCAAATTCTCGCTCTCTCTGTTTTAAATTCAGACACACCTGTTTATGCAGTCCTGGCTTATCCAATATCCCCATTTAATTTTATTTTAAAAATTGTTTTAGTAAATATTGGATAGATATAAAATCCCAATAACACATTTAATGTTTTAAGAAATATCAAATAATAATCTCCAGTGTACCCATCACCACCCAGTTTAAGAAACAGGATGCAATGTCATTCTTACTTAAAGTAACTCTGCCTGACTGGTTAGAATGGGCCCATTCCACCTTTAAAGTCAGGAAAACTATGTTACAATCTCAGCTCTAATACTACCTATGTGATCTTGAATAGGTCACTTTGCCTCTCTGAACTTCAATTTAAACCTTGTCACTTTAAGTTGGATAACATTATAGTTAGCACTTTGTAGTTATAAATGTATCCTTCATCTAATGGCTCTCAGTGAATGTGTCCTGCACCCTCCTCCTCCTCTTACATCTGCTGTTCATGGCCATCACCAACTTGTTCACTCTGGCACAAGACAGGATGCTCTATGCTAGCTGAAACAGGGATCCTTTTAAATTGAATACAAGATTGGCCTTAGAGTCGAGCCCAGCAGGAACCCAGTGGTCCTGACTATGGGGAAGAAGGATACACAGAGAGCCACCAGTATGTGAGGATTCATCATCCACACCTCTAAGTTACAAGGTTACATAGAGAACTAAAGGTACAGAGCAGGAAATTATTTATCCCTATTCTGACCACTTAAACATTGGTCCCATTTAATCATTCCTCATATCTCAACACCAGCCTATTAAGTCATCTTTGTTGGTCAGCCTTTCCTGGAGTACATGTTTCAATTATAGAGGGTATTTGACTAGATGTTTATTATTTGTTTAAATACCTCCCTTCACACTAGACAGAGCTCCATAAATGGAGGGCTCCTTCTTGCTCTTCCTATCTTGTTGTCTCCCTATACTCAGTTCTGTGACTGGCACCTAGCAGGTGCTCCATAAATGTTTGCTTCATGAAAGGTGCAGAGGCAGAGTTTAGCCTGCCCAGCATTTCTTAACAAAATTTGATCTGAAAATGGCCTTTAAGTATTATAGGCACAAAGAAACTAGCTCTAAGACTGCTGCTTTGATACTTGAAAAGAACCAATAATGAAACTTGTACACATAATTCATGGAAAGACACAACAGCGTCAAACTGCCTTTTTGTATAAATTTTGAAACCCCTCCCCTATATTCCAAACTTCTGTTTAATAAGATATTCTATTGTTTTCTACTCCCCAGTTCTGACTCTGTTTCAGTCTGGCCTAGTCTGTTCTTGAGTGGGCAGAGAGAATACTTCATATTCAGCTAGAAACAGTAAGCAGGAGCTCTTAATGGGGACACTGCATCTGCCAAGCCCCCCACAGCCGCCCCACACTCCCCACCTCCAGTGTGCTGTCACATTATGAATGTGGGGAATGCTCTATAAATGTTGGCAGACAGAATCAAACCCATAAGTTAGTTCATTTCAGCTTAAATGGATATGTCCAAATGAATTGCCACCCACATTTGAAATTCCCTGATTTGTATAGTACCGTTTTTTTTTCTTAAAAGAAATCGCATTCTGCCAGCAATAAAAATTACTCAAAATTTCAACAATTGTGATACTGTCTTGTAAAGATCACAAAGAGTCTTTTAAAATCCAATTTAGAAATAAGTCTATAAATATGTACACTGCAATGTTGCTTTCAATTAGGAAAAAAACCCAGAATTTAACATATCAGATTTTAAAGAGGACATAATAAGTATTTTAACAGTTATTATGTGGGGGTTGATTCTGTAGTGGCCGTACAGCTCAGAATATTGAAAGAGCAGTATTTTTGCGCGTGGGTGGTGGGCGGGAAGGAGTGTCTCACATGCAGGCAGCTAAGCGGCAAACATGTTTATAATTGCAACACAGCAGAAAACATTGGTAAAGCTTATGAGCATAAAACAATTACACACAGACTTTGTGTCAGCCTGCATGCCTTAAAGCAAGGGTCAGTAACCTAGAGCCCACGGTCTAATTCTGGCTCACTTAAGAGTCCTAAACAACCCACAGTCCAGCTCTTTTCAGTCCAAACACGTTGGCAGTTTAAGGTATCGTAACTTTCCTTTTTTCATATGTCCTTGAGATCTAACCAATACTGTACCACTCAATTTCATCACAGTTTCTTGAATTTAGAATTCAAGTGGGGTTGGCTTTATATGATGACGAAGTAGCCAATTGACATTTTGATGAATAAATCTCAAATTTCATCGTTCTTAAAAAGATGAATTTTTAGACTCTTCAACATACTCTGCTTTTAGTTTTTCTTCTATTATTAGTTCTTGAGTGTTTAAAGAGGCCTTAAGACAATAAAACCTAGGTGTTTGTGGGGAGTGAGGGGATACAATCACATTCAAAAGCAATTTGAATTCTGGAAGTCATTTTAAGTGAGAATATTATTAAGTACAGTAGATAAAAGAACAATCTTAAAACAAAACAGCTATCACATAAGAAATATCAATCAAAAAACCTTGAAATATAAAAAGTAGCTTGAGTATGTATGGGAATGGGAAAAGAGAAGGATTAGCTAATGGAAATACTCTAGGAAAGACAACGCTCTTGTAAAAAGACAATTTGGCAAGCCAAGGTACTCTTTTTATGGAAAAACTGGATGGGAGCAATCACTTTCAGAGTTTGATTTCAGAGGTTTGGGGAAGGTGTGTCTGCAACAAAATTCTCACCCACCTGTCACTGTCTCCTTCCCTTGAAATTCCTACAGGAGATATTCTTAGGGGCAAGGAGTGTGTGGGGTTATATCCAACAAATGTCATGATCTAAGCTGCTAATATCCCTGGGAGTGGTAGTGCATTATGTTATCATTAACAATGAATTGTTTAATCAAACACCTAAAGGGATAGGAGTTCATTGAGAATTAAAAGGAGGAGATCATCCTGGATCATGGACCACTGTCCTGGGAGTATGAGAGCACTGGGCTAGGATAGAAAAGATGGGAAGAATTCCAGTGGGTTAGGGAAAGTGGAAGTAAGGATAGTGGGAACAATGGTTATGGGGAAGGGGTGGGAAAGAGAAGATATTCTATTTAAATCACACTTTTTCCTTAGGATAGGAGTTTTAGTTTTAGTTTTCTGAAGTTAGAACAAGGATGATGTTTTATACATCTGGTAGTTTCTCCAAACACTTGATACAATTTAAAGTGGAGAGAACACAAGCTTTAGAGTCAGGATCTAGATTTAAACCACTCTCAATCGTTAAACTCTCTGAGCTCAGCTGCAGCTAAGAATATGTGGACATATGCCGATTGCCTACACAGTACTCAGCTCTCTCGTCTTTTTTTTCTAAGAGAATCCCAGAGTTCCCAGCTAGTGGCAGTTTGGGAAGGATTAAACCCAACCAAAGTCTAAGAGTTGGCTTTGATGGGTTCAAGCAAATCATTTCATTCCATTTGCATGTAATCCAATCTAAATTAATGCTTAGAGAGACATTTCACAAGGGCATCTGGGGTACATGCTGAATCTTCTAAGACATCTACTTTAAGAGGCACTCTCTATCCCTGGGTAGGATGAGATATGCTGATGTGAGGCCTGAAATGACTGTAGCCATTTTGCTGCCATGAAGGAAGCCAGCTGGAATTGAATTAGACACATGAATGAGGGCAAAGCTGAGAGAACAGAAGAGAAATTCAGCCACAGCAGTGTTTAAATTGTATCTTAAGCTTCACATATACTGGATTTATTAGTTATATGAGCCAATAAATTCCCTTTATTATTTGAGCTAGGTTTTTATTTAGGTTTTCTGTTGTTTGCAACCAAAACATTGCTAATCAATGCACTAAATCTCATTGGGCTTTTGTGAAGCTTATGGCCTATGGTGTTTGGCATATAAATATTAGGTGGAATTAACATTTATCTATTGATTATTTTTAAAAAATTAATTTAACAACTGTCTAGTGAACCCTCATTGTGCCACTTTGTATAAACTATGGTGCTAAGTTCTAGGGTTATGAAGATATGTAAGAGTGGATCCCTGCTCTTAAGGTGTTCACAAACTATGGACTAGCTTGTTTCTAACAATTTATTGGATATCACTGGAAAAGTTTAAGCAGAAGAGACTGGATAGAAAGTTAGGTTACCTAGAACTTTAAAAGTTAATTCTTGAATATATAAATATTGACTATAATGTTAGGTTACTTGAATATATTACTATGACTACAGTTAATAAGGCAGTCTAACCATTTCTTTAGAACCAACAAATAGTATGTAGTCAGTGTTAGATAGGTTTTCACTGTGCTTTTTTACTTTTTCACCAAATTCCAACAACTGTTAGAGTTCCTCCTAATATCATTCAAAAATATAAACATTCTTCTATAATTTAAAAAAAAGCCTAGTAAGTACAGCACAATTTCTAATATGTCTCATTTAAGTAATTTTAATATAGCTCAAAAAATCTGCAGATCTTTCATAACACAGACGCTTTTTTCCAAGACTTTTAGTTGAACTTCTGTTGCTGCTAGTATTTTCTGAGTGGAAGAGTGCTATTTCTGGAGCTGAAATACAGTTGCTATTATAAGTTGTTTTTTTTTTTAAGGATAGTAATACTCATCAGTAAATATTACTTCAAATGCAGTTGGCTTTTGTAATAGTTTAGATTTGCTCCTTAATAGTTTTGGGAACAATTCCTGGTATATTGTTATGATTCTATCTAAAGTTAGAAAGTTTAATATGCATATTTCTTACACTAGCATCACACTGAATTGGGTATTATTTTATAAGGATTATTTGCATAATATAAGTAGGCACAGTTGATTAAAGTAATTTCCCTCTACTATGGCATTCTTTGCAAAATATGAGCACAGAAGTAGGTGGCTCATCCTCAAAAGTTCCGTATTATTTCAATGCAATCCATCTCTGCCAAAGGATATACTGCTCTCTTTAAGAACCTCAAATGGACTGGGCGTAATGACTCACGCCTGTAATCCCAGCACTTTGGGAAGCCGAGGTGGGCGGATCACCTGAGGTCAGGAGTTCAAGACCAGTCTGGCCAACATGGTGAAACCCCGTCTCTACTAAAACTACAAAAATTAGTCGGGCATGGTGGCATGCACTTGTAATCCCAGCTACTTGTGAGGCTGAGACAGGAGGATCATTTGAAGCAGGGAGGTGGAGATTGCAGTGAGCTGAGACCACGTCATTGCACTCCAGCCTGGGCAACAAGAGCAAAATTCCATCTCAAAAAAACAAACAAACAAACAAACAAACAAAAAACCTCAAATGATAAATATTGGCCTATTAAATGTAATTTCAATAAGCAGTTTCAATAAATAGCATCTTTTTGACTTTTACAGGTAAAATTGATCAATGAGGTTATAAAACTGGAACAGTTTCTATTCAAGATAGAAAAGTATATCCCTGTAATACTTCTTAAGGAACGAATATATCTTTTCTACAACTGATGATTAAAAAGAGGGAAGATAATGTAAAATAAGGAACAAACACATGTTACTGCTTATCTCCACCCTGATGTTTCATTTAATGTATGGCTGATGAATGATAAAATGTTTTGTGTTTGCTCAATAGTTTGAGCTAACTTCTCAAATAGTACAACTGCTCCCAAGTTTTACAAATTTTCCACAATCCACATATTAAAATACTGGATAAAAAACTTTGCTTTACATTAAAAACATGAAGCAGAGCGGTAAATATCAAGAAAATACAAGCTAGCCAGTGTCTATTACAAAGAAAAATATGTTGTTCCCGGTTTCATGTTGTTGGCTTGCTTTTTTCTCTTTGTGATTTGTGCCATACTAGATTGAATCACTTCTAATGATGTATGGCTGTGTCTCTCTTTCCCTTCTTCATCTTCATATTAAGGCCTTGTTCATTTATGGAGGATTCAAGCAACTCAAGGCCTTTTGGAACTGAGTGAGTACTTGGGCATCTGTGATTGAAAGTAAAGGTCATTTCCAATTTGGAAAAGATGGTTTGGACCTGTTTTTTCTGCTTCTCTCCATTAAGCACAACTGTAATCCCTGGAAATAGTACAAAAAAATAACCAAAGGAGAACTCTAAAATGTAGTCAGCAGAAGACAAGGTGGTGTGGGACCCCAAGACTGTAGGAATAGCACAGTGACAGGGTATCTTACATACCGCTATCCAACAGTGAAAGGCCACCCAGACCTAGTTTGAAAGCCGACCTAGCAATAGGAGGCAACCTAGACAGGCTCAAACATTTCTCTGGACCACACTGGAGTCCCAGTGACAACATCAGGTGAGTCTGACAACACCAGCAAAGGGGATGGGTTGGAAAACTAACTGGAAATAAGCGACTGGAGGAGATACTCTCCTCTCCTGAGCCAGAGTCTCCCCTTTCCATTGAGAGATACCAAAGCAGACAGGGAGAACTAGCAGGAGAGACCCAGCAGCTGGATCTAGGAATCTTCTTTGTCTCCACAAGCCTGAGACTCTCCTCCCCAACCCAGAGACATCAGAGCAGCAGATGGAGGTGGGAATAGGGAGAAACCAGTAGTGGCATCTCTTCTTAAGAAGAATGAATGCTAATTTTACACAGTCTCTTCCTGAACATAGAAGAGACACGGACACTTCCAAACTTATTTTATAAGGCCAGTATTTCCCTAATAGCAAAACCAAGCAAAGGCAGCACCATAAAGCCAACAAAACCCAAAAAACAAAAACTACAGATCACTATCTCTCATGAATATAGATACAAATATCCTCAACAAAATAGTTGTAAACTAGCTGGGTGTGGCGGCACATGCCTATAGTCCCAGCTACTTGAGAAACTAAGGCAGGAAAATCCTTTGAGCCCAGGAGTTTGAGGTCAGCCTGAGCAATACAGCAAGATTCCTGTCTCTTAAATAAATAAATAAGTAAATATATATATAGATGTATGTGTGTATGTGTGTGTGTGTGTGTGTGTGTATATATATATTAGCAAGCCATAATGTATTAAAAATTATACACCATGACCAAGTGGGATTTTTTTTCCAGGTATGTAAAACTGGTTAAATATTTTAAAATCACATGATGTTCTCTATAATATCAATAAGCTAAAGAAGAAGAAAAACCATAGGGTCATATTAACTGATGCAGAAAAAGAGGCCAGGTGTGGTAGCTCACGCCTGTAATTCCAGCACTTTGGGAGGTCAAGACGGGTAGATCACGAGGTCAAGAGATTGAGTCCATCCTGGCTAACATGGTGAAACCACGTCTCTACTAAAAGTATAAAAATTAGCTGGGCATGGTGGCGCATGCCTGTAGTCCCAGCTACTCATGAAGCTAAGGCAGGAGAGTTGCTTGAATCGAGGAGGTGGAGGTTGCAGTGATCTGAGATCACACTACTGCACTCCAGCCTGGCATCAGAGCGAGACTCTGTCTCAAAATAAAATAAAATAAAATAAAGTAAAATAAAATAAGAAAAAAAAAAAGAAAAAGTACTTGACAAAATCCAACACCTGTTTATGATAAAACTCTTAGCAAATTAGTAATAGAAGAGAATTACTATAACTTGATAATGACCATCTATAAAAAAAATCCTAAAATTAACATAATACTTAACAGGAACAAAGCAAAGGTATCCACTCCCACAACTCTTAATCAACATAGTACTGGAAGTTCTAATGACTGGAATAAGGTAAGAAAAATGAATAATAGGCATACCATTTGTAAAGAAAAAATAAAGTTATCTCTATGGGCCAATTACATAATTGTCTATACATAACATACCACGACATCTCCAAAGGGAAAACAAAAATACAAACCTCCCACAAGCATCTAGAACTTGTACGGGAGCTCAGGAAGATTACAGGGTACAAGATCAACACACATATATCAATCATCTTATGTGTACCAACAATAAACATGCTGAAACCAAATTGTAAAACATAATACCAGTTTACAGTTGCTCAAAAGAAAATTAAACACTAAAGAAAACATGTACATAATCTGTTTGATGAAAATTAGAAAATGCTCATGAAGAATGTCAAGAAATAGATAAATACATGGAGACACAACCATATTTATAGATTGGGAGACTCCACTGAGTAAGGATGCCAATTCTCTCCAAATTTATCTATAGTTTTAATGAAATCTCTACCACAGCAAGAATTTGTGAAGACATAGACAAGTTTATTTTAGAATTTATATGGAAAGGCACAGGCCTTAGAATAGCTTTAAAAAAAATGACAAAAAATAGTAAAGTGGGAAAAGCTGCTCTACCTGCTATCAAGATCTACTATGTAGGTACAATAATCAAAAATGTGACATTGGCATAGGGATAAACACATATGTCAATGTATTAGAATAGATAACCCAGAAAAACACACACACAGATATGCTCAACTAATTTTGACGAAGGTGCAATACCTATTCAAAGGAGGAATGATAGACTTTTCAACAAAGGGTGCTGGAGAATACCTATAGAAAAATTAACTTTAAATGGATCATAGACTTAAATATAAGATGTAAAACTATAAAACTTTTGCTAATAGAAAAAAAGCATAGGAGGAATCTAGAGCCAGTCAAAGGGTGGTTGGACTTGACACCAAAGCACAATCCATACAAGGAAAAATCGATAAATTGGATTTCATAAAAATAAATACCTTTTGCTCCAGTAAAGACCCTGTTAAGAAAATGAGAAGACAAGGTAGAGACTGGGAGAAGATATTTGCAAACCACATATCTGACGAATGACTGGTATCAAGAATATATAAAGAACTCTCAAAACTCAATAGTAAAAAACTAAATAATCCAATTAGGATTATATAATTGGCAGTGGATATATGAATCTGCACAGGTAATACAGTTGTATAGTGCTTACACACATGCATGCACAAAAATGAGGTAAATTATAACTGGGGAAATCTGAATAAAATGGGCGGATTTTATTAATGTCAATATCCTGGTTATGATATACTATAATTTAGCAAAATGTTATCATTTGGGTAAACTGGGAATAGTGTACAAGGAATCTATAACTCTGTATTATTTCTTACAGTTGCATGTGAATCCATAGTTATCTCAATAAAAGTATCAACAGAGGCTGGGGGCGTGGCTCACGCCTGTAATTCCAGCACTTTGGGAGGCCAAGGGGGGCAGATCATGAGGTCAGGAGATTGAGACATTCTGGCTAACACGGTGAAACCCCATCTCTATTAAAAATACAAAAAATTAGCCAGGTGCGGTGGCACGCGCCTATAGTCCCAGCTACTAGGGAGGCTGAGGCAGGAGAATCACTTGAACCCGGGAGGCGGAGGTTGCAGTGAACCGAGATAGCACCACTGCACTCCAGACTGGGTAACAGAGCAAGACTCCATCTCAAAAAAAAAAAAAAAAAAAGTTTCAATTGAAAAGTCAGTCAGCTTGGTATTTGAAGTTGGTAAATTTAGGACAATCAAAAACAAGTTGGTTGCATACTTATAGACCTTATTGGTTTAATTTCAGAAGCTGAAAACACGGGCAGAATAAAATAATTTGAAATAATTGTATATAGATGATCCATCCACAAGGGATTCCTCCAGGTAGTTAAAAGATTAGGTGGTTGGGCGTGGTAACTCATGTCTGTAATCCCAGCACTTTGAGAGGCCGAGGTCGGTGGACCACCTGAGGTCAGGAGTTCAAGACCAGCTTAGCCAACATGATGAAACCCTGTCTACTAAAAATACAAAAATTAGCCAGGTGTGGTGGTATGTGCCTGTAGTTCCAGCTACTCAGGAGGCTGAGTCAGGAGAATCACTTGAACCCGGAAGGTGAAGGTTCCAGTGAGTCAAGATTGCACCACTATATTCCAGCAGCCTGGGTGGCAGAGTAGAACTCCATCTCAAAAAAAAAAAAAAAAAGAAAAAGAAAAGAAAAAAAATTCTGTGTTCATTACTACACCTAAGCTTTAGAGGAATTCATGCTCTTCCAAAAATATTTCTTAGTGCTTCTGACAGAGAGTTAATACAGTATTTAGAAATTGGCTATTTCTAACATCAATCACTGGCAATTTTTAATGGTGTTTTTGAAGGAAAAATTCATATATAAGTTCAAGTTTACACAAATACTTTTAGTTTATAAGGAGGACTCTCATGATATTCAAATTTTGTGTTCTCAAGAAAATATAATTTTAAATAAAGACAAATTTAATAACAGCATAGCCAAATGCAATGGCTATTTTCCATTTTTTTGTGCTGAAACAAGCCATAATGTAATCCATTGAAACATTAAGTCCCCAAATTTCCATCTTTTTATTTTATTTTCTTTTTTTTGAGACAATGTCTCACTCTGTTGCTCAGGCTAGAGTGTGGTGGTGTGATCATGGCTCACTGCAGCCTTAAACTCCCAAGCTCAGGCGATCCTCCCACCTCAGCCTCCCGAGAAGCAGGGACTACAGATGCTAACCACCATATCAGGCTAATTTTGTATTTTTTATAGGGACTGATTTCACCATGTTGCCCAGGCTGGTCTTGAACTCCTGAACTCAAATGAATCTCCCGCCTTGGCGTCCCAAACTGCTGGGATTACAGGCATGAGCCACCACACCCAGTCCAACCTTTCTCCTTTTTAGATAATAATTAAGGTCATTGTAAGACATATAAATATAATTCCAAGGTATACTAAAAAGTCACCTGTCCAATGTTTCTTTCAGCACATTTTCAGCAGCATTCCATAACAATTTTCAAATGTAAGTTTTTTGTATGATGCTTTACAAGATACCTTATTTTCTGTTGTCCTTAGCATGGATTGGAAGAAAGCTGAGAGAGGACAGAGTAAAATCTCAATTCGTGCTAACATCCTTTTTTTTCCTCCAGAAGATGAATACATAGAGCTCCTCAGACCACAGATATGATAAACTTATGTCCGAGAGTGTGCCAAATGGCCAGGTGTGTCAATATGGTTTTTTGCCATGATGTGGTAATAGGATTTCCATTTGGGCTTAGTTCTGAGGTTCTGATCTTGCTCATCCCTAGTCTATAGAAACTTATTTAAGGATTTTTTTTTTTTTTTTTTTGAGACAGGGTCACGATCTGTCACACAGGCTGAACTGCAGTGGCAAGAACACAGCTCATTGCAGCCTTGAATTCCTGTGCTCAAGTGATCCTCTCACTTCAGCCTCCTGAGTAGCTGGGATTACAGGCACATACCACCATGCCCAAATAATTGAAACAAATATTTTTTGTAGAGATGGAGTCTTGCTTTGTTGCCCAGGCTTGTCTTGCACTTCTATCCTGAAGTGATCCTTCCAACTCAGCCTTCCAAAGTGTTCAGATTACAGCTGTGAGCCACCATACCCTGACTATTTAAGGATTTAATTCTGATCTGAGGTAGGTTTAGGGTGGCAGAAGGATCCTGTCACAACAGCAGCAACAACATAATAATGTATAAAAATGCAGTGGAATTAATTCAAACCCACAGCAGGCCAGAAATTACACACCTAAAAACCCTTCAGTTGGAAATGGTCTGAGTCAGCCGGAAATCTCCTGGCACTCCTACCTCCAAGAATCACTGGAAACCAGATCAATTCTCAGAAGCACGCGTGCAGTTGGCACACAGGCGCATCGCCAATACAATCTCTCCATGGTGATCATCTCGTTACATCAACCATAAGAGAACTGTCAGCCAATGAAATACAAAGCAAATGCAAAAGTATACTTTAGTATCCAAGATGCAGAGGCCTTAGTTAATATTTTAAAAATGCATGTTAATATCAGATATTCTGTAGTTAGTACTATGTAAATTCTATTATTATTTTCACTTTGAGTAGTCATTATATTACGTGTTAATCTTTCCAAAATGTACTTTACAGCCTTTGAACTCTTGAGAGTTAATTAATTTAAAATTAAATCATATCCTTATCATCAGAGTGCAATTTTACTAATAAGGAAAATAAAAGAAAGGCTTCATTTTCAAGATTTTTGCTGTGAAAAAGGACATTATTACAGAAATAAGCATTCTATCAACCCTAACTGATAAGGAGTCAAGAAAAAAAGAAAGCTAATGTTTTTCAATCTGACAGTCTCCAGGTTGAAAGCTAATTTTTTTTGTTTGTTTGTTTTTTGAGATGCAGTCTCACTCTGTTTTCCAGGCTGGAGTTCAGTGGCATGATCTCGGCTCACTGCAACCTCTTTCTCCTGGGTTCAAGCAATTCTCCTGCTTCAGCCTCCCAAGTAGCTGGGATTACAGGCACATGCCACCAGGCCCAGCTAATTTTTGTATTTTTATTGGAGATGGGGTTTCAACATGTTGGCTAGGCTGGTCTCAAGCTCCTGATCTCAGGTGATCCACCCCACTCGGCCTCCCAAAGTGCTGGGATTACAGGAGTGAGCCATCGCACCCAGCCGAAAGCTGATCTTGAATAACGCCAATATCCAGAATTTTTTTTTCTAGAACCTATGTTAATACCAAGAACGAGTCTTATTATGGTAACAAGGCTGATTAAAACAGTGATGTGCTAGACAGCCAATTGTTAAATAATGAGGAATTTTGCAAGATAGTTGATGTCCCATTGGTGGATTAAAATCGGGCAGGTAGAAATATTTACACCATGCAAATTAGCATATTGTACCAACAGCTGGTTGTTAAACATTTACCAGCATACCCCTGGGTACTCACATATTGGTAGAGTAAGTGGCTTCTTAAATTTGTGATTTTGAGAAGATAAACTGAGGAAAGTCTCTTACTGTCTTTAAAATAACAAGTTTTTCATAATAATCATAGACTGCTGTTAGAGGAATTGTATCCAGAAAGTCTGTCTGATAATGAGCTATGACTTAGAAAAGTACAATAAATTGCACAGTCTTGTGTAGTTTACAAAGCCCTCAACATGGTTGATGTCGTTTGATGTTTACGACAATCCTATAAAGCAAGTTTTATTGTTATTTTACAAGTTTGGTAACTGAGGCTCAAATGGATTTATTATCTTGTCCAAAGTCACACACCAATGGTGGAGCTGATAAATAAACTTAGGTCTTCTGTCTCTAACTTCTTTGTAATGTATCAGAGGGAACACATGTAATGTTTCTTCTGCTATGTAATGTTTCAGAAGGGAAAATGCACTAAGTTTGGCATACAGGTTAAATTGGGGATATGGTTTGGATCTGTGTCCCCGCCCAAATCTCATGTAGAATTGTAATCCTCAGTGCTGGATGTGGGGCCTAGCGGGAGGTGACTGGATCATGAGGGCAGTTTCTCAACACAATTCCCCCTTGGTGCTGTCATCACGATAGTGAGTTTTCATGAGATCTGATTGTTTAGAAGTGTGTGGCACCTCCCCTCTCTCTCTCTTGCTCCTGCTCTGGCCACGTAAGACATGCCTGCTCGCACTGTGCCTTCTGCCATAATTGAAAGTTTCCTGAGGACTCCCCAGAAGTGGAGAAGAAGCTGCAATGACTCCTGTACAGCCTGTGGAACTGTGAGCCAATTAAACCCCTTTTCATTGTAAATTACCCAGTCTCAGGTATTTATTTATAGGAATGTAAGAATGGAGTAATGCAATTAGTTTGGATTGGGAAATTGAAGTTCAAGAAGAGTGTAGAGCATGAGCTGCCACTCCAACAATGGGTAATATGGCTCTAACCAACCAGGGAACCAAACAACAGAACCAGGTGTGTAAGTAGCAAAACTGCCCAGGAGGAGAAACCGTAATATCAAAGGAAAGACTAGGAATTGTGCCAAAGACAATGCTACCAATTAAGAAAAGAGAGAGAGAGAGAGAGCCAATTTTGTATATCAGTTCAGCTCCAAGGAGTGGCATTCTTCTCAGGTGCTAGTTCAGATCTCTATGGGCCAGTGCCCAATCAGGAAAATAGAAACACTTTAGGTATTTCAAACACAGGTGATTTAATGAAGGGATTTTTTTTAAAAAACAAAAACATTGTAAGATCTGAAAGATAAGATAGGGAAAGTGATGTTTAGAAGTTAGTAATTGTGGGAAGCTACTTCTACTCCTTACCTTGAAGATATTTATAAAGCTAAGTAACTCTGTCCAAGGGTCACCTTAGCAATACATTTCCTTCTAGAAAATTGGGTACTTTGGGGAGGAACAGTAAGAAAAGTGAGTAAAAAAGTCAGGGGGAGATTATTCTAGGGACTTTATTCCAGTGTAGGTCCTTCAGATCCCTGATGTAGATGATTTGAACCAAAGGGTAAGTTGGAATTAGCTCAGGTTCTGGAAGCAAAATTAAAGTGGAGTTAACTTCAGAACATTTAGATCTGACTATCTTCCAAAGGCAAAGGTACTTTTTGCTTCCTGTTCTTTATTTCCAGTAACTTTACCAAGGCAGTCATCATAATCCAATCTGAGGGCATGTGAGGCTCTTCAGGATGGGCTTCACAGTGATCTAGGAATCTACCGTTTGTAAAAGGACATGGAATTAAAGGTGAAAAAAGTCTATGTATTTCCCCAGAGAGTGACAAAACCTCAGTCTGAAAAGCATGTGGTCCAGGAGATTTTTGGAGGTTAAAGTAGTTGACTTTGCCCACATGAAGTAATATAGAATCAATGTCGCTAAAAGTGTGTGTTTGTGTGTGTATGTGTGTGTTGTGAGTGAAGCTGGTGGATGGATAACGTTTAAAACAAATATACCCACAGCACAGCTACCTATTTTCTAATATACACATATACATACATATATAAGGATATTATATACATATTATATATTATCTAAATGCATATTATATATACACACACATTTAAAATGTAGCTAGCTAAAAACTTACAGTGACATCCTTTATGACTGCCACATCCCATCTTGAACCCTGGTTCAGGCTAGCCCAATAGCATGGCAGCAGCCTCATGCCACATTAGAGAATTCAGAAAACATATAATCTACTCGCAGACAGTGGGAAGACATATGGGAAACCCATATTACTGAGACCACAATGAGGAGATCATAAAGGAGGAAAATATGTTTGAGACAAGAAAAAGAGGGCAAGAATTAGAACTCTGGTGGGAGTGAAATGTCTATGTCATGCTAGGTCATTTCGAAATACATTTTGTTTTTGGGGAGCATGGATTTAGTGATCTACAAAAAATTCATTTTAGTCACGTACCTTGGGGTTGAGACCTGGCAAGGATTCAAGCTGATTCTCACAGCTTTACCTCAGACTTTCCTGGCTGTTAGAAGCCCCACTGCTCTTATTTACATAAAAAAGGTCTGTATAAAGTAAGGGAAGGCTTATAGAAGGGAAAAGTCAAGAAATAACTAAGAAGTTTTGGGACTTTAATATATTTCCAAGTTTTCGACTTCCTAACATCTCTTCCCATAAGTTCCCTGACATAGTGGGTATGACGATCTGCTTAAAGGAGAAATGACACTTACCATGGCACTCACCAAAAGGGAATAGAATAAGGAAGCTGGCAGTTTCTTCCTCTTTCCACAACAAAATCACACCCCTTTATTGGAAGGTGGTCTAGTTGGTAGCATCAAATCACCAGAAAAAAAAAAGGCCCTGGCTACACCCTCAGCATGGAGCAGAATGACAGGAGAACTCCGTTGACATTTGATAACCTTCACTTAGTTTATTGGCTTTGAGAAAAAATAGTGGTGTACCACATACACACACACACACCTACACTCACACATGTTAATTAAAATATATTCTGAGTCTAAAACCTCTCAGCAATTCCATTATCCCATTATCCCATTCTGGTCCTAGTCAGCATGTTGTGCAAGGAACAGCTTCCAAACTGGCGACCCTTATAGTCGAATCTCTTCATAGCAGCCAGAGTCTTCTTCAGATGTAAATCAGATTCTTTCAAGCTTCTACTTGAATCCTCTAGTGGCTTTCCTTTACGTTTCTCATTTGTAAAATGGACTTACAAAAGTGCCAACTTACTGGAACTCTGAAAATCAAACGAGATAGAGCAGACAAAGTACCTCCACAGTGCCTGGTACATATCGTAGACACTCAATAAATGTTCAGTGGTAGCATTGCTATTATTATATTTTTTTCAACGTGTAATGAGTTGATAGTTATCTTATACTTGTAATTCTTTTTCAATTACTAGTGACCATTCAGGGTTGCTCAGGAGATTCATTAACTATGGTTAAATACACAAGTTCCTGCTATTACAGGAACATTATATAATATGGAGCAAAATACATATAGGGAGTGTCCATGTAAAAAGCGGCTTCATGTGCCAATACTTGCTGGTCCTTGCTTCTTTTGAGTTTAAGCTTATATTTGCTTGTTTTCTCTGACCCAAACACTTTAATAGTATATTTCTCCTGATTAGAAGTCATATTGACCTCCTTGCACCTCAGTTTTGGCCTCTCTAGAAACCGAATGTGTTTCTCCTTGAGGTGTCCTTCAATAACCCTTGGTGTGAAATTCAGGAGTGTCACATTTAGGTAAGACTAACCCAAAGATACTCTCCAAATTTGGGGGAAAAAACCCCAATAATTTTCATGCAACATGCCTAAGTAGACAAAGATAAACTGACCTTCCCCATCATATTTTCTATACTGTGCTTTAAAGAAATCAAGACAGTTTATAAAAATACATATAGCACAATACAAAAATGAAAGGGAGTAGTATACAAGACAAGATTATACCACCAGAGTTGCTTAACTAAAATGCATGTTTTAAGATACATGGAATACCTTGAGATAGACTACAAAGTTGGCTCTGGGTTTGCTAGCAATCAGCACCATAAGGAAATAGAAATGTTAAATGATTTATGGCACCCGTAAGATTAAAACAAACCAGCTGTATAAAAGAAACATAATTCTTCCTGGTATTGTAACTTAAAATAAACTTGTTCTTTGGGTTCTCATGTCGAAGATACGGTATGATGGAGTAAACATCACCCTTAAAAATATTCCTACAGTAATTACTATAACGAGTCTCATAGGACAGTTTCTTACATTGCCCCACAATGTAATCAGTTAGTTATCCATAACAGGGCCGGGCACGGTGGATCACGTCTGTAATTCCAGCACATTGGGAGGCCGAGGCGGGTGGATCACCTCAGGTCAGGACTTCAACACAAGCCTGACCAACATGGCGAAACCCCACCTCTACTAAAAATACAAAAATTAGCCAGTCATGATGGCACATGCCTATAATCCCAGCTACTAGGGAGGCTGAGGCAGGAGAATCGCTTGAGCCCAGAAGGCAGAGGTTGCAGTGAGCCAAAATTGTGCCATTGCACTCCAGCCTAGGCAACAAGTAAAAACTCTGTCTCAAAAAAAAAAAAAAAAAAAAAAAAAAAAGAAGTTATCCATAACAGAAATCCACATTTTGGTAAGCAAGTTCTATGCAAGGTGTTTGTTGGGGCAGTGGAGGAGATACAAAATGATGTGGGCCAGATGTATCTAAATCAAAGCATAAATTTGAGATATCTATAGTAATAGAAAGGCTGCATATTTTTTAGAAAATTCCCCCAAAATATTTTTTTCAAATGTTTTCAGTATTATCTGACAAGGCAGTTTAAAGTTAGACTCTTAAACACCCCTCTTGTTAATTAATGGCAGACCCATTAATTAGACTCACAACCTTTTTATCAAAGCTAAGCCTAACCAGGACATGTTAGAACAGACACTGTCTAATTTCAAACAACACAACTTCCTACTGAATCCTCAAGGATAAAGTAGTTGAGAAGAGAACCTGGAGTTGTAAGCAGCTAAAGGTTGGGGAATGTTTACTAAAAATAATTATTAACAATCATTTGTGTAGATATGTGGCTGAAAGGATCACTTATGTAAGTGAGCCAGTTGTACACAAGTAAATATTGTTTTTTTAGCTTAAAGAATCTGTCATTCTTTGGGACCTGACATTTTGCAATAAGAGTTGATTAAAGAGTATTCTGAGTACAGACCATAGTAATTCTCTGACTGGTGCTGTTTCCTGTGAATGCTACAATCCTTGAAGTTGTGTTTTGAAAAGGTTTTCCTTCAGCCTGTCTCTTTTTATTGCTCTCCCATATACATATTTGCAGTTGCTCTAATTCAATTTGGTATAAATCACTACTTTAGGATCTCTCTATCCTTTCTTTCCTCTTCCTTCTCTCTTTCCTTTATTCCTCTGCCTAAACATGTTCAATCTGGAGACACTGTATTATAATAAGCAATCCCTAAGTCTGACAGCGTGTCCCAGGATCTCCTAACTCACCCCTTCTACCACATCATGAAAAGCAGGGTAAATACATGGACTTTGGAGTCAGACATACCTGTATAGAAATTGTAGCTCTGTCTTTTACTAGCTGAATGACCTGAATACTTTGCTTAAACTCTGAGTCTTACTTTTCTCATTTACAAAGAAAGAGAAATGATACCTATCTATGGCAATTAAGAAATGTTTTCTAGAAAATGCCTGAAAGTCTTCAGTTAGGCACTCACTAGTTGTTAGTTTTATTTCATCCAATTTGCCATTATATAAGGCTTGTGGGCAATACTGATAAAATTATTCTAAGAGCCAGATGTGGCATTTGTAGGTATTAAGTCTTATCTCAGCAACTGTGGTTAGACTCAACCCCTTTTTAAAACCTAAAGCCCTTCTATTTGACTTGGTGCTTGTGGTAGGCAAAATAAGTCCCTTCCCCCAAAGACGTCCACATCCTAATCCCCAGAAACTATGAATATATTATCTCACATGGCAAAAGGGACTTTGCATTAAGATTAAATTAAGGATTTTGAGACAGGGAGATTATCCTGGATTATCCTGGTGGGCTCAATGTAATAATAGGATTCCTTCAAAGTCAAGAAGGGAAGTAACAGTGAGAGTCAGAGATGTGATGATGGAAGCAGAATTTGAAGTGGTATGATACTGGCTCTGAAGGTGCAAGTGGAATGTAGGAAGCCTCTAGAAGCTGGAAAACAGAAGCAAATGAATTAAATCCCAGAGCCTCCAGAAGGAACACAGCCCTGCTAATGCCTGGATTTTGGTTCAGTGAGAACCATTTTGGACTTCTGACCTCTAGACCTATAAGATAATAAATTTTTATTGTTTTAAGCCATTAAATTTACGGTAATTTGTTATAGCAGCAATAGGAAAGGAATGTAGTACCATATTCTACTTTTCTCTTCCAAAGGCTCTGCTATATGAAGTCTGAAGTGCAAGGGCTAATGATACTCATCACAACTGAGTTTGGCTTGCTTCTGGGCCTTTTCAGTCAACTGAATTAGGAAATACCTGTATGAAATACTGTGAGTTCATGATGATACTTCTAATTCAAATTTACAACTATAGGCAGTTTAGTTATTCTCTCTTTTAATGTATGTCAATGCCAAGAATAACAGAATTACAATATATTATAGTAACTCATTTTGCTTTATCCCACATTGCACATATCATAGTATCAGAAAAAACAGTATGAGCACTAACAATATGACTACCAAAAAAAAAAGTTTTTATAATTTTTTTGTCTTTATGATAAATCCCACTAGGGATATATAAGATACAACATTTTAAAGTCATTTGGAATTATGATCTTTTAAAAATTATTTTATATGTGCAGGATAAAATCAGTATTCTTTCCATTTACTGACCAGTCATAATCTTAATATCTGCTACATATTCTTTCTATTGCTTTGAACAATATTTTACTCTATTGAGTTTAATAATAATTAACACTTATTATCACTTAATCATTTACAATTGGGGTTTTTTATATGTGGAAATGAATTCTAAAGTCAGCTTCTTTTTTGCAACCTTAACCATGACTCTCTAGAGTAGCCTGTTCAATGCCACTGACAGATTTCCGGTGAGATATTAATGTCTGATTTAAAGGCATGTAGGGGAAAGCTGAGGACTGCTGTTTTGGTTTGTAGCTCAAACACTTCACAACTGGATTCTCTTTAATATTTGAAAACTAGAACAGAGTTGATTAGGCAGCTTTTAAAATCAAGTGTTACCCCAGCACTGAGTACCCAAATTGCTATAGTTACTTTATAACACATAATTCTTTTCATTATAGACAGACCAAGTTGATTTATCTTGGTTGACATGAATCAACAATATCAGAAGAGCATAGACAGTATTGTAAAGGAAACGAGATAGAGGGCTATACTAGATTTTATTATTACAAATATAAATTGACAACTATACACTAATAGATACTAAAGTAACAGTTCTAGAAAGCAAGCATTGGCATTTGGTTGAAATTTGTTGTCAGTTAGATCAGGTCACCGAAGCTGGCAGAACACAAAGCATTAAGTCACAGTCCAAAGGGTTAGGTCTGCAATTGGCAGAATTTCAGCAAGAAGCTGAGGTAGGGCTGCCTGGTGACAGAAGGCAGCTGCACTGAAATACAAAGCTTTGGTAGGGTGTGGCTAGCTTTGTCAATTAGGAGAACACAAGTCTGAAGCTAGGGAGCCTCACAACAGTGAGACAGTCAGAGATTATGTTAGGGTGAAACCAGAGAAGTGAAATAGGGTCAAATTATAGATTTGAATTTAAATGTTCATGTGGACGCAGAGCCAGATTATGAATAGAAAGAATACTTTGTAGGAGAGAGGGAGAGAAAGAGAAAGAGGTGAGGAAAACCAAAAGCTAAGAATGAAAACCTGGTGATCAAGATAATTCAATTGCAAACAAAAGAAATATACTCTGGGTAATGCAATCAAACAGAATTTAGTGAAAGGCAATTAGGGGAGTCACAGAATTGACAGAAGCTGGAAGACTTGGTCTAGGCAGAATCCAAAATGCTCCAGAGGCTGGCAAGTAAGATCATAGCCACTATTGAAACTGTGTGGTCAGGGTGCCACTCTTGGGATGGAGTCCCTCCCATTCCAACCGTTTTTAGTCTTCATTTTCCCCACCTCATAATTCAAATCTAGGTGCACTCCAGCCTGGGTGACAGAATGAGACCCTGTCTCAATAATAATAATAATATTAATAATTCAAATCTAGGGAGAGAGAATCCAATTGATATTGTTTCAGCAACATGTCCCCCATTACTCCTCCCTTACTCCACACCTATAGGAAGGCACAGCCCCTGGTCACTGAATAGAGTGAGATAGAAAAAGATTCATCAAAGGGAAATCTGAGTGCTATTAGGAAAGGGTAAATAGATGCTGGACAGCCAATATAACATAAATGTCCATAAGTACTTGGTAAATAAAATTTTGAAAGGGCCTGAAGCAAATTCAAATAATAATGTTTTGCTTCAGAACCACAATCTGGTTTGAAGTCTTAGACTCCTAAAGCTAGGAAACAGCTTGGGATCTGATATTTTCAACTTCTGATTACTGCTCATGTTGGATTGGAAAATGTAGGTTCCTAGGGGTCATGTGGTGTCTAACAACAACTATTTATTGTTTACTATATGTCAGACACTGTGACAAGTACATTGCAGACATATCATTCATTTAATCTTCCTGATATCAATATGGTGTATATATATTATTGCCTCATTTACAGATGAGCTGAGGTGCAGACTATTTAAAAAGCTTGCATAAGGAAGGAATATAGAAGAAAGCCAAAAAGTGGCATAATACTAAGTATAGCAGAAGTAGAATGAGAACTAAACAGAAGTAAGAATTTAAACTAAAGTATCCTCTCACATCAATTTTAATTTTTATTGACCCTGTGATCTTATTCAGACAGATAGGGCACTGATACCACAATAGGCATAGGTAGGAGGATGAAGACATGTCAGGAATTTAGCAGTACTAGTTGGTGAAGAAAGGGATGACGTTAACGCCAAGCATAACCAAGCATGACCGAGACTAAAGAAACAATCAGAGAGGCTGATGCCCACAAGGTAGGCCCTTGTTCACTGTCCACAGAGTACATGAAATTCAGACATGGCATAGACAAGCTGTGGCACCAGTGCAGTCCTATTCAGCAGAAGGATATAGTAATGTAGTAAGCTTAGTCAGTGGGTGATGTTTGAAGAAGTTCAGTAGCTTGAGGGTAATGTATCATAACAGTATCCTGCCCAATGAACTAGGATCTAGTCAGAACTGGGACTAGTGAAAAATTTTCCAAACCAAGCTTAAACTTTCAGGTTAGATGGGAGCTTAGGAATTGATATAGTTTCAATTATGAAAGAAAAGCAAAGGAGAAGTCCAGTGCTATAGACTGGGAAAATATCAGGGATATAGGGGAGTGGCACAGCTTGAAGTCTACCTGTAATCCAGCACTCTTATTTGGCATTCTACATCTTCAGAGGGCTGCATGGTTCTTATGCGTGGGAGCTATTGAGACATTTAGTCTTGCTCAGATTTCGTTCATAATCTGGGAAGGACTCTTGAGGTAGAAATATGAAGATATAACCACGGGGAGCAAAAGAAGACAAGAAGAGGGAAAATGGAACAGGGACTAATTATTATGACCATCTCCAAACTGTAGATTCATATATTACTCAGAATTCAAGCTGTTCTTGAAACCATTACAAGAAAATCACAGCTTTAGCTAACTCTTTTCCATTTATCACGAAACAACATTCTTTGGATAGCCAAACTTACTTAAAAACTGCCAGCATTCAGGTCTGCTAATGGATAAAAACAAAAATTAAATTGCCTAGCTAGAGATTTAGTCACTCTTTTTGGCAAGACACTTTTACATTTTTATGCTGTTTTAGCTTTTCCCTATGGAGCGTTTTCTTTATGGAAGTTCTCTCTTAAGAATGTATTCTCTTCTCCACGAGATTTTAACATGGTCTAAAAGTTGTCTTCTCTTATTAATATCTTGTCTAGCCTTTACCTTTAATTTATAGATGATATACTCTCTGCATGGAAAATACTCCTTTGAGGAGTGCTATGAACTGAATTTTGTCTCTCCAAAGTTCATATGTTGAATCCCTAACCCCGAATGTGATGGAATTTAGAGATGGGGACTTTGGCAGGTAATTAGGTTTAGATGAGGTCATGAAGGCGGGGCCTTCTATAGGATTAACATGAGGAAGGGAGAGAGATCACCCTCTTTCTCCATGCCCACACGTTGAGGAAAGGCCATGTGAGGACGCAGGGAGAAGGTGCCAATCCGAAAGTCAGGAAGAAAGATTTCGCCAGACTTTGACCATGCTGATATCCTGACCTCAGACTTTCAGCTTCCAGAACTGTGAGAAAATGAATTTGTATTGCTTAAGTTACTCAGTCTGCAATACTTTGTTATGGCAACCCGAGCTAAGACAAGGAATCCTGAAAATGTGATTTTATTAAACATTTCTGAATATCAATATTATAACATGCAATAAAGTCTCTCAGAAAAGTTTTGTGATTCTTGTACATTTATTTTGCCACCTACCAAATACTTCAAACCATCCTTCTAAGGATGGTATAAAACAGTGTCTTGACTCTTTCGAGCTGTACTCATGTAACAATCTGAAATAAAGGTTGCTAAGCAATAGCTTCCCCAAAACCTGCTATAGCTGCTTTCTCCCAGAATCCTTCTTGTTCCTCCCCTTGACTGTAGGCTTGATGGGGGAAGAAATTATTCTCCTCGTCGCAGTAAAATATGTTGCTCTGCTCCCAGCCCCTGGCTATTGTTATAGTTCTCCATTTTGCATCCTTCCCTGTTCTACTTCATTGTTTACTTCTTAATTACATCTTTCTTCCAGGTACTTTTCCTTTAAAATAATGTTAAAAAATAAAGAATTAAGTATAATTTGGTGATGCCTGAGGCCTTATTCTGGCAACCAGTTAATCACCATGCCAGGTTTACCATTAGAGTTAAGCAAAATATTGGAAAGAAGAAAATGAATGTTTTATCAGTTTTTATTTTGAAAAGTCTTAGTAAATATCTTAATCTCATAATTTCCTGCTTAAAACCATAATCAAACTGTTTCGTTTCCATCTTTCTTCCACTTTAAATTTTACTGCTTACAAAGGAGAAAAAATGGCCAGCTTTACATTCCACAAACTACATACCATTCTCTCTCACCAAGCATCTTAGGACATGTAGACAAAGCTTTTGTCAAAAGAGAATTTGATAAACGCAAGTTTCCAATGTACTATAAAATTGTGACAACAGCATCACATGAATTTATGCTATAATCATAATGAGAAATATTAATAGAATATAAATACCTGAAGAGTGGTAATGCCAGGAAATGTGAGGTGACACAACAAATAAACTGTATTTGATTTGTAATATAGCAGAGTGAAAAGTATAATCTGGCTGCTTAGGCTGGAACATCATGCTATAAGATAAAGAGTTTTGCTTGCAATGCCTGTGGTTTGGCTTTTCCTTCATTAATATAAGCTGTTTTCACATTGCCAATTTTTCATATATATATAAATTTTTTTTTTTTTTTTTTT
>NW_012103321.1:2119453-2120255 GCF_000951045.1 Mandrillus leucophaeus | reverse complement strand
TGGAACAGTGGGTAGAATATGAAGATGAATGAGAGGTGGGCCAGCTGGCCCGGCGGGGGCTTCCTTAGAAGAGATTGGGAGGTGGAGAGTGTCGCCCACGGTGCTCCTTTACTGTGTCCCGACAATTACCTTTGGAGTAGGGGCTTTGGGCAGGAAGGAGGCATGTATCGGCTGGGAGGAGGCGACAGGGGCCAGCGTTCAGTTCAGGGATAAACTTCCCGTTGGAGTGTTTAAGGGGTTTTGTGGGGGGACACAGGGATTTACCTGTTTCTTAGAGCTTTGACTCAGCTCAAAACTTAACTAAGACATTAGTCAAAGGTTAACATAATTACTCTGATGGTTACTCTCATGGTGCCGGTTTGTTTGTTTATCCCACATGCAAGGGAAGTGACTCTGAGAGGCGTCGGGTCTCTTGATCCATAGCCTCCACATTTCTTTTCAGCAGGATGAGGAGGGAGATGTGTGTCTATTCGTGGGGTGGGGGTAGTTAGGCCTGTGTCATGGTCATTCCCCTTCTCCCACCTCATGTTTCAGGGAGGAAAAGTTCAGATGGGGGAGAGAGAGAGTGTGCCTGTGTGTGTGGGAGACAGCTACTGTTGATACACTGTGTGAATTACTTTTAACTCTTTTGTGGTAATCACCCAGGCTGCTCAGTGGCCCCTTTTAAATCTTCTGCTAAAATATCTACTTTAAATTAGAGAATTATGTAAGTACTTATTTTTAATGAATTAAGAAAGTAAGTCATTATTTTAACTTTTGTAATTCTTCCGATTCAAATGACATTTGCCCACAGATGTAAGAG
>NW_012103321.1:2117348-2117743 GCF_000951045.1 Mandrillus leucophaeus | reverse complement strand
AAACTTAGAAGGGTGGCTGTTCTTTATCAAAACTGAGTTTTTTGAGGTAGAGAGAATAAAATGGTTTGTTGGGAGTTGAGGACAATATTTAGTTTCCTGTGTTGCAGACACTTCTACTGAGTGAGATGTCAACTTTGTTTCTTGTCTAGCAGGGGGTCCTGGGAGAGATCAGAAATTCTGGGATATGTCATCTGCTTAGGCAAGTCATTCACAATTCTAAGCATGCATACATCTTAGCTGCTTTTGAGTCTCCTACAGAATGACGGTGTGGTAAGTATGGAGCAGAGCTCTTAACACTACCCTTCTAAGACTGGTGATGCTAGTCACTTCTTAACTTCCAGTTTGGAGAAGAAAATGAGAAGGGAGGTTTTTTTTTTTTTTTTTTTTTTTTTTTT
>NW_012103321.1:2115515-2117001 GCF_000951045.1 Mandrillus leucophaeus | reverse complement strand
TATTACAAACCAAAATCAAACACAGATTTCCATACTAACTACCCCTCCAAAGGTAACGCATTAGCTATACCATTAATCTGGCAAAGTAGGCAGGAAAATGAAGGAGTGCATTTGTTTCATTAGAGGCACTTCGTTTTGAGAGGTGGACAGGAGAGCTATACACAAGACTCAAGTTTCTTGATACAGTAAGTACATCAAGAATATAAACGTGTTTGATAAAATGAACATTTTAAAAACATGGCACCAAGCTATGATTCTTCTTCCTGCACACCTTCATGCCTAACTTTTTGAAAGGACCTGAGACATATGAATCACAATTTTAAAAAATTATAGTTTCAATGCCTTCGTGGTGGATCAATTTCCGTAGAAGTCTACCAAAATGACTTATCTTCATCCCAGGGAACCGACTGCAAGAGGGAAAATGAAAGGAATGTCATATTCTTTCTATGTAGGCAGAGTGGACTTGAGTGTGGGTCAGAAACACTGATTTCAGTCTGTGCACTACAACTTGATGACTTGGGTGATGTTTGGCTTCTCAGAACTTTGGGAGATGAATTTGAAAAACAGATAATACCACACTATATAATTCAGGGATTACCTCAGCTTACAAACAGCAAATGAGATGCAAATGTGAGACATAATTCATATTTCTAAGCAGTTGGAGCCCTGATATAGCACTGGGGTTATAGAGAAGTTGGGGAAAATGTCAACCCAGTGATGTCATACTCCTAGGCCGGGCCCTAAGATTTTTTGGAACCTGGCGGGCAGAGCACAATAGGGAAAGCCTCAGCACCCTGACTTGGCACAATGGCACCCTTAAGGCTCTTTGCTCACTCAATTCTTAGTAGCTCTCCTAAAGCACGGGGGTGTTTTCTTCCAGTTCTCTGCGTAGACTTTGCTATGCCTCTCCGCCCACTGCCTCATCCAGAGAAACACTCGTATCCACCACCGCTCCTCACTTTCCCTCACGCACGGCTCTAGGAAGACGAGGAGAGGGCGCGGCGTAGGCTTTATATACTTTGCCAGCCAATGACCGCGCCGTCTCCTTTCCGGTCGGCAATCCGACCAATCCAAGAAGGCTGGTGCAATCTTCGGCTCTACTCGGCTCTTTTCGCTGATGCGGGCGGCTTGGGGGCCGCGGCAGCTAGAGAGACGCTTTCCTTTTTAATTTTTTTTCCATGTGTTCACTTCCGGGTCCGGCGTCGATCCGGATGCCCGAGGCAGAAGGATGTTTGACCTCCGGATAAGCGAGGCGCCGCTGTGCATTCATTCCCAGCTGCATCGGTGGCGACAGCAGAGGCTCGGGCGGCGACTCTCCGGCCAGCGGCGGCGGTAGAAGACACCAGCGGCAGTGCAAGGACCGAATCCGAGCAGCGCTGCGTTACCTCGCTCGCTCCTTCCCCCCTACCTCGCTCGCTCGCTCCCTGCGTGCTCGCTTTCCTCCTCCGGCCGCCGGCGGGTGTGATGTGCCGCCGTCGCTGCCCCC
>NW_012103321.1:2101826-2114255 GCF_000951045.1 Mandrillus leucophaeus | reverse complement strand
AATTACTTTTAACTCTTTTGTGGTAATCACCCAGGCTGCTCAGTGGCCCCTTTTAAATCTTCTGCTAAAATATCTACTTTAAATTAGAGAATTATATAAGTACTTATTTTTAATGAATTAAGAAAGTAAGTCATTATTTTAACTTTTGTAATTCTTCCGATTCAAATGACATTTGCCCACAGATGTAAGAGATAGCAAACTATATCTAAGATGGGATATAAAATTAAAACTGTATACATTTTAAAGATGTTTCTTTTTAAAGATGTTTCTTCGAGGAATATTGGCTTTCCCCATACATTTAGAAGAAAAACATTACAGGAATTGTGAGAATAATGTGGAATTAGAAAGATGTGAAACCAGAAATCATTTTTCGTCAAAAAAATCAGATCTGGTGTGTGACATTCTTAATAGCTTTCTTTCTTTTTTTTTTTTTGGAGATGTACTTAGTGTATTTTGTAATTATTTACAAACTTTGCTCCAGTTGTATGTTAAGATAAAATTATCTTATTTTGTATAGTTAACCTTTATAGTTGCACAGAAGATAAAAGATAAAAATTACATTTATGGGCATTGGAAGAAAGATGTTATCAAATACATAGTATGGCTTTGAGATACATTCTTAGCAGAATGTACAGACACTTCTGCTTTATGTGAACTTGCATTTCTGAATATGTATTAAGTAGAAGTAATTATTAGAATGCGGGACAGAAAGGTTAATTTTAATGTTATGAATGACATTTTTTGGGGGATCTTGAGAAACGATTATCTTTACTGATGATTTATTGTAGTCATCCACCCCTTCTGCCATTCATCAGCTTAAACATTAGTGCATTATGTAATTATTGACATTTTCATCATTAGATTTTGCAAGCATTTACAATATATTGACAAAATCTTCTGTACGTGAAAGGCATTTATTACTTCCTTGAAAATAAAGGACTGGGATTAGTGGAATCAAGGAATTAATTCAACCAGGACCACCTTTACTGTGTGGCAAGGATGGAACAGTGGGTAAAATATGAAGATGAATGAGAGTCAGTACTGCCTTCAAGGGAGAAGCAGACATACACAGAGGTAATTCACAGATTCCTGTGGGTTTTGTTGGAGATGTATTGGACGCATGGGGTGTGTGTGAGACACTAATTTTTGACTGGGAAATTTTGAATGAATGTAGAGCTGGTAACACTCCATCTGGGCCTTAACATAGTTTAATAGGCAAAATGGGGGCAGAGGGAGTGACAGTGGGGGTAGTTTCCTGGGTGAAGGGAACAGCCTGAGCAAAGGCATGTGATTGTGTTACAGGGCTTGTTGAACTGGACATAAGGCTGTTTTGCCAGGAGGTCTTTGTGGGAGAAGCTATGAAAGTAGCTGGAGATCAGGCCATGGAAGTCCAACTTGTATTTAAAGATGAGTCAGTTGGAGGCATGAAGGTCCAAATGTACGGAACCTATGCTACAGTAGGTAGGCAAATAAGGATAGTTAAGTTTAAGGAAACAAGTTATAACAAAATAGTCAATTTTCTATCATTGGCACTACTGAAGGAAAGCAGAAAAGTATATAATCCAAAACAATCTATACATAGTTTCGTTATATTTATTTGCATTTTAATATGAGTGTGTATGGTAATCTAGTAATTGGTTATACATGAAATCAATCCAGACTGTAAAAATGTGACTCAAGAAGAGAAGCTCTCCAGTTACTTCTCTGTGTCTCCTCTGATCCATCCTGCAATCCCTCTATGCTGGGAGTAGACTTATTCTGGTATAGTTTATTGGCTCAGATGTTTTTCAGAATGGAAGAAGTGGTTGTTTTATTCCAAAGGGCTTCCCAAAAGGATGTATCAAACTAAATAGAAGGAATGCTGAAGTATTAAATAACAAAATATAGGTCATTGAATAGTTACATTATTGTTAATAGTGAGATTTACTGTGGATGAAGTGAAATGTAAAGAGTGTATGTTTTCACAGAAAGTGGTTTTAATGAAGTAATAATAAAGGAATCTGTACGTGAAGAAAATTGACAGTAACAGAGGGATGATAATATGAGACACTTTCACAGTTCGGATAAATGTGTGTGAAGTTTTTAAGTCATCTTAAATATTAGATGACCCTAAAATAATGTAACCCCACACTTAATCATTATCAAAGGAGTGCTTAGAAAAAAAAAATCAGTTTATAAGTGCATGTAAAATTATGTTACAGGGAAAATTGAAGGTTTTTTTTCCTCCTAATTATTTCCCTCTTAGCTTCCTTAATTATTCCCCTCTTAGTATTCAAAAAGGACTTATAACTGAATTTGTGTTCCCTTCAACCTCCCAGTAACAACAACAATACCTCCTATAATTTATTAAGTGCATACTTTGATAGAGGCCATAAATGATATTATTAAGACAAGTCTATGAGTTAGGTGGTGTAACCTCATTTTTGAGAGCAGGAAACAGTCTTCTGGAGTTTAAATAATGTGTTGAAGATATATCTTGGAAGTAGCAGAGTGAATGTTTGAATCAGTTTTTTTTTTTTTCTGACTTCAAAGTCTTAATCCACCAATGATCTATTTTTTCTTATTTTCCATCTCCATCCTTTTTCTGATCTTTTCTCAAGCAGTTGGCAATTAGTGGTATTAATTGATAATATGTGTCTGAGTGTTGGTTCTTTATGATGTAATTTCTTCAGAAGTGGCAGTTTTGAGGTATCTGTCTTTAATTGTGGGATTCTGTAAGTGCAGACAGTATGGTTCCAGTAATTTAAGGTACCTCAGAGCATCACCTTTTGCTGATCTGCAGGACAGAACTATGCTTGGATTCTTAATGTATAGAAATCAAGTGTGCGTTCTCTATTAATGTGAAATGATTTTCAGGAGCATCTGAACTGCTCAGGAAATATGGAAGGAGAGATAAATGTAGAAATGTATAACTTTTAGCGACATAGTGGACATAGTGGAGGCTGCTGTTAGACATTTTTTGTTTCTTTTTTTTAAGCTCTCTCTGAAAGCTGAGATTTAGCAACTATAAATGTTTGGGCTTCCCTTCTATTATGAAACCTAAGGAAAATATGTATTGATTTGTTCTTAGACCATAGTGATTGGTTATACTCTCTCCTGCCACTTGGTGCTTATCATCTTAGTTATAAGAAATCATTTTTAACAATGAATTGAAGTATTGGGGAGATAAGACATACTTTTTTGGTTGCTTTGTTTACTAATGATATGTTACATAGTTATAATTTATTGAAAATTTATGAGTAAGTTATGTCCACATGGCTAAATCATGTCCACATTTTTCATAACTTTTCAATGGAATGAGATAAGATCTGATGATACTCTTTTTCTTAAATGCAAAGTTTAATAATGTGAGGTAGTAATGTGAGGTTGAAGTTGTATTCAAATTTATTACATTTATTTAGATCACTTTGTGTTACCTGGAAGTACTTTCTTTAGCTGATAGCTACATTTGGAAAAAAAGGGAAGAGAGTTACCCTGTTACTCCGCCATTGTGTTCTTCATCAAAATGGAGGAAATTCATATAAAGTGCCAAGGACTATGTGATGCCTGCCACATAGTAGGCACTGTTGAAATCTTCTACCCTTCATTTCAGAAGTTGCTGATAAGAATTTTAGAGGGTGGATTGGTGGGTAGATAAGCAAAGACTCTCAGGAACACCCTGTTACAGGAAAATGTCTCTTACCTGACCTCTGCTTAACCCACTCGTGAGATTAAATGATAGTTTTCATTCTCTCTGTAGAATTTGCTGACTGATGCTCATGCTACATTGAGTGTAGCCTATTCTTTAGTTTGATCTTGAACTTTTATTCCCCCCAGTTACTGTATACTTACCAAGAGACATGTGTGTTTGTACCCAACACACTGTTATGGCACTTGATGATGTAATTACATAGTTTAATGAATTATTATTCAGTGAACTCCAAAGATAAAAAGGTGTTTGTATGAGAACCAGTTGGCTGCTTTGAAATCAAGTGAGTAGCCAAAATCAATTATGGTTGAAATAGATGAGGGTGAAATAATTTTAAATGATCAGGGAAAAAAAAAACCTAATAATCTAAAAAAATCTGCAATAATATTAGTTTTCACATGTTTGTAAAATGTCTTTCTGTGTTTAAGAAACAGAAACTGGAAATCACAGGTGTTGTTTTATGGGGAGTGGTTTTTGCAAGAAAAATGAAATAGAACTTTCATCAATAGACCCACACTTGAAGAAAAGGCCATACCTCTGTATTATAAGATTGTCTTGTGAATGGACATTTTTGTTTTAGTTGTAATAAAATGTATAGAGTTTGTAGATGTTGAGAAATAATTTCCTTTTTAGGCTAACTTCAGAACCGTTGATTAATTGTAATATATTAAAGAAGTTGTCTGCTTCTAAAACATCATCTTTCCTAGTTTACGCTACTGCTTAGAGATTTATTTAATAGCATCCTCTTTAAGAAAAAAAAAAAAAGAAGATTCTGGTATTCCCAGAGGTTCATTCCTTAGAGTGAATAGTTTAATTGTCTAGTCAGGTGATCAATCTATGGTTCTCACATATTTCCCAATATGGTCCCTAATCTGATTTCATAAGCTACCTTTCAACTTTTATGTACTGTCAGGGTTGGAGGGGTAAGCCTTCTTATAGTTCCAACATCTCCTCCATCTAAGTAGGAATGCGGAGGTAGAGGAGATTGTTCTTTGGAAGAGGAAATGTGGCACCCTTGATATATACGGGAGCACTTGAGCCTCCTGTCTTGCCTAGCTCAGTGCAAATGGAAAGGAGAACTTTCAGTTGAAGGAGCAGGAAGTCCAGGTTGGAGAAGGAGCGATATATGTGGTATGCTATGTATTTTGGTGTAACTACATTGCTTGCTGAATTACAGTAGATGCTGAAATGGCACATTGAAGTATGAAGGTAGGGTGGGTGGCTCCAAGCTAGTACTTGAGGGCTCTGGCCTTCCTCTCTGTGATATTCTTGGCTCTCTGTCTTCTGTGTGTTGGAGTCATCCTAAGGCCAGCAGCAAGATCACATCTAGACAGGCATTGGCCCGAGGAAGGAATGGATCTCTCTCTCTCTTTTTCTGTCTCTGTCTCTGGAAAAGCAAATAAATCTTTTGCATAAGCCTACCAACATACTTTTCTCTTCGTATCTTATTGACCAGAATTAGGTCACATGTATGTCCTAACTAGTTATCTCAAGGAAAGTAAAGTTATCATGGTTGGTTTCTACTAATCAGGAGATACCTTCTGCAATTGGTGTTGGGATCACATTTTTCTGAGATAGATGGAAGAGGGAGGATATTTTTAAAAAATTGTGGGAAGGAAGAATTTGGGGGATATGGATGTAAGAGAGATGATCAATAGTGACCGCTATATCTACCTGTTTTGAAGCGATTCTCGTGCCTCAGTGTCCCAAGTAGCTGGGATCACAGGCGCATGCCACCGCACCCAGCTAATTTTTGTATTTTTAGTATAGATGGGGTTTCTCCATGCTGGCCAGTCTGGTCTCGAACTCCTGGCCTCAAGTGATCTGCCTGCCTTGGCCTCCCAATGTGCTGGGCTTATAGGCATGAGTCACCGTGGCTGGCCAGTTACTTTTTTTTTTTGTTGTTGTTGAGATGGAGTTTTACTCTTGTCTCCCGGGCTGGCGTGCAATGGTGTGATCTCGGCTCATTGCAACCTCTGCCTCTTGGGTTCAAGTGATTCTCCTGCCTTAGCCTCCTGAGTAGCTGGGATTACAGGCACTCACCACCTTTCCTGGCTAATTGCTGTATTTTTAGTAGAGATGGGGTTTCACCATGTTGGCCAGGCTGGTCTTGAGCTCCTGACCTCAGGTGATCCTCCTGCCTCCGTCTCCCAAAGTGCTGGATTACAGGTGTGAGCCACCGCGCCTGGCTGGGTCTCAGTATTTTAGGAGCTAAAAACCCTACTTTATTTTTTCATTGGCTAACTTTGAGTCAATAAAATAGGTGGTTAAGTTGAAAGATTGTATTTTTTTCCATGAAACTCATGAAGCTATTTAATTTTAAATTAAAAATGTGTTCCTATAAACTCATTTAAAATTTTCTTCTGCATTGTTGCTTTCCTTCCTCACCATAAAGTTGCCCATAGCTTTGATTTCATTGATTACTTTGCTTGTCATGTCTGGGGAGAATAAGTGAATTGAGGAAATGGGAGTTTCTTGGTCAGAAGGATTTATATTGAATCCTGGAATACCAGTGAGATTGGAGGAAAGAATGGTTTTTACGTATTTCGAGAGCAGCAAAGTTGGTGAGGGAGTGGGGAGAAGGGAAGAACCATAGAATTTTAGAATTAAAGTGAATCATAGGAAGATTGAAATGCTCAAGTCACACTCCTGGTTAGTAGAACTCTTATCCTAATTACTAGTGTAGTACTGTTTCTAAGTAAGAATTAGGAGGCCATAATAATCTTGTCTGCTTTGCAGTTTTGCTCAGGACTATGGGCTACCACTGTAAATCAGTCAGCTAATCACCTTTAGTACAGATACCTGTGTTCTTAGGCTTTGGAAAAATTTAACCAGAAGTTTTCTTTCTTTTTTCCAGTAAAAGAAGTAAATAGACAAAGTTTTTCAGTTTGCCTCAAGCAGTCAACAACAATGACAACATCACACAGAAAGACAGACAGACACACACACACACACACACACACCCACACCCACACACACACAATAATCTTAAACCTAGCCTGCTTAAATGAAAATACAAAAGCAGACTATTTGGGACAATTTATTATTTTATTTTCAAGAAAATGATCTTAAACATTTCTTTACTGTCAATATATGTAAATGAAAGGAATATATATGTGCATATATGCTATACATATATACATAGGTACATATGTGTATGGGTTGTAAGTATGTGGAGTAAACCCATCCATCTTCTGGAAGAATATTTATGTTAATGACAGTTGCTTATATATGGTGAGATTTAGGATGATTTTTATTTTTATACTTCATATACTTCTCTATATTGTTTGGGTTTTCAGCTATCACTGTGCATTATTTCTACCATCAGAAAAAACAGTAATTTTTTTTTTTTTTTTTTGAGGAGAGGAGAATCTTGGGGTGGGATGTGTTTACTACCAGTTTAGATTTTAATGTGTAACTTTGCTTTCCTTGTATATTACCATGAATAAAGTGTGCCTCAAATGTATTGATACTTTGCAGTTTTATGTTTAAAATTGGATTTATTAAAATTACTTATCTTAAAGTTTTAAGTTGAAATTGGCCATATAATATCTTCTGGTACAAATATATGTTATAAAATTAGTGGACTTCTGAATATTTTGAAATTATTGTGTTATCTATTTTTTAAATTTGTTTGGTTTGACTTCAGGTGGTATACTAGGCCGTGTATTAGACTGTGATTTATTAGAGTTAAAATTATATTCAGAATTTCCTTTAGTAAAAAGGGAAGTGAAAATGTTTTTTTTTCTTTACACCCAGTCTGTGTCATGTTTATTTTCTATTTCTGTAAAATACTTATTTTATATTCTAGCAATGAATACTTTCAAGTGGCAGGCAAATAGGTAATCAGGACAGAAGAGAGAAAATTTCTGGTATTCTGTAAGTCTTAGTGTGTGCAAATTTATGACTATAGGACCTTTTAATAAAATTCTAATTTGGAGTACAACAATAGTCTAGTATCGTTTTGGAGATGAAACTAGTAGGTGTCAGTTGTAGATGACATTGAAAAAAAGTGTTTATAGATGCATAATTTTTACAAAACATTATTTTCTTTTCTACATTTATTTTAGGGAATCTGACAACAGTCCGACTCTCCCTACTTCAAAAATGTAAATCTTTAAGTCTTAAAGATGTGAAATCTTGTGATGCCAGTTTTTATTTAAAAAAAAAGGATCTTTACTGAGTACTTTTTCTGTCATATGAGTATCAGGATATGTTGTAGCTGATGTGTCTTTATATAATTGAGATTCTGCAAATGTTTGTAGTTAATAAAGTATTGAAATATAATCAACTCCTTAAGATAATTGTTTTGAGTATTTTCTGATATCTGTTGAAAGTTGATAAGTAGAATAATGCATATTGTGTATTTGCTTATTATTGTATGCTTTGCTGTTTACCTTAATACCCTACTAATGAAGGTGGGTTTTTGAAGACTGAAAAGAAATCCTGAACATTTGGGAATGAGAATATCCAATAAGCTAAAATTAATTTTACTCTACACACTTGTTTACAAATTTCCAGTTGAAAATTAGTAATTTTTCTTCTGTGATAGAGTAAATGAAAGAAGTAAAATGGGCAATTTTAAAGAGAGTTCCTGCAGTCCTTGCTATGGGGCTGGGAATGCTAACATTTAACTAAATAGATGAGAGGAGGGAAGGGTTTGTGGAGAAAGTTTTTACTAGTGGTTCTTGGCCCGACTTCATATTACAGTTTTCTTGGCAGCTTAAAAAAAAAAGACAGATG
Source organism: Mandrillus leucophaeus (assembly GCF_000951045.1). Taxonomy (NCBI): domain Eukaryota; kingdom Metazoa; phylum Chordata; class Mammalia; order Primates; family Cercopithecidae; genus Mandrillus; species Mandrillus leucophaeus. The sequence goes on along the minus strand of NW_012103321.1, from coordinate 2,105,824 downwards.
TTGGGATCCTACCCATGCTAATTTATATTCCATAAATAATCAGTAGGGCCCGGAAAGGGCTAGGGCATTGATATATTTTAGGATTTCTACAGACGATTCCAGTGTGTTGCAGGGTTGAAAAAAACTAATTTCTCCTTCGTTTTACACTCTCCTCTTAGCCCTTTAAAAAAATGACTTCCTTTTATTTTCCAACTGTCTTTTTAAAATTTGGAAGGAGATATGAAGATGACACAGAAGAAAATGCAAAGAAAATATTAGCAAGAGAATCAAGTTAAAGTAGCTTCATACAGTTAGTTGTTCCTCAGTAATTCGTTCCAGGACCCCTCACGGCTACCAAAATCCAAGGATGAGCTGGGCGCTGTGGCTCACCCCAGCACTTTGGGAGGCAGAGGCAGGCGGATCATGAGGTCATGATATTGAGACCATCTGGCTAACATGGTGAAACTTTTTCTCTACTAAAAGTATAGAAAATTAGCCGGGTGTGGTGGCACATGCCTGTAGTCCCAGCTACTTGGGAGGCTGAGGCAGGAGAATCGCTTGAACCTGGGAGGTAGAGGTTGCAGTGAGGCGAGATCGCACCATTGTACTCCAGCCTAGGTGACAGAGCAAGACTCTGTCTCAAAAACAAAACAAAACAAAACAAAACAAAACAAAAAATTTCCAAGGATGTGGTCAAGTACCTATATAAAATGGCACAGTATTTGCCTGTAACCTTTGACACTTTCCCCTGTACTTTAGGTTATTCCTAGATTACTTGTGATACCTAATACAATGTAAATGCTGTGTAAATAGTTGTTATGAAGTATTGTTTAGGGAATAATGTCTGTACATATTTAGTACAGATGCTTTTTTTTTCCTGAATATCTCAATCTGAGGTTGGTTGAATCCAAGGATGCATAGATAACAAGGGTCAATTGTACTTAGCATCCTTAGTAAGGCCCCTATATTCATTGCTCATTAGCAGTCTTTGATAAGTATAATGCCAAAGTTAGATAATTTCTAAAGCTTGGAAAGTTTGTTACGGGGAAATTTATCAAAAATAAATTAAGGCATCAATTCAGTTGTTTCTGGAAATCTTAGGAGACCTAAGTGATATCTTTAAAGTTATTACAAATTATAAGAGGGCAAGAAGTGTTACTAATAAAGTTATTCATTTTAGGTTATATTTACTATATTTACAATGTCATTGAGTTGTATTTTTTATGGAACATCAGGATAGAAGGGACTTCAAAGATTATTTAGTATAACTGTACTTCTACTGCTTTATTCTTTTTCATACCGCTGTTGATGAGGAACGGTCTCTGTTTTTTCCTGTTCAGTGAAAATATTTTACTTTAGTTATAGTATATTGTGTTTATTGCATATAGATTATATTGTTTATATTGCATATAGTTTGGAAATATATACACGTAAATACACTGTGATAATAGGGTTTTATAGAGTTATTGCATCTCGATATCTGGGACAAAATTAGGGTCCTTTCAGTGACTGACTTGATATTGCTTCCTGGGTCAGGAACACCCTCAGCAGTTACAGTGTTTTTTCTGTGACAAAATGAGAGCAAGCCATTTTAGGATGAGTTCAATATATTCAATTCAATGAACATTTTTTGTGTGGTGGCAAAATTGGATTTGGCAGTTCTATAAATTGCAAGGGTTAGATTTCTAAAAACTGCCCTGATAGGAAGGAGAATGTGGTACAGAAATTTAGCACTGGGTAGGGTTTAGAGGACATGTTGTGTGAACCAGTAGGAGACTTTTGGAATTATTCTGGATTCACCAAAATACCACAATAAAATTGGTACATGATAAAGAGTAATGAGTACCTATAGGACCATAATTCCTTTTCAACAGTTTTAACATCCACAGCACTCTGAAAACCAAAACTTTTTCTGTGTGTTTGGCACAAATTGATTTTTTCACAAAATCTGTTCGGAACTGTTATCTTTATTTCATATATTTAAAGGTTTCATTGTGGAAATAGCAAATGTTTGATTATAGTGTGCTGTCCCAGGCTTCTCTGTACTATCCCAGCCTTCTCTAGAGGTGTTGTTAAATATATGGTGTATACCCACTGTATCACCTGTCAAAAATCTCCAGACATTCTGAATTCTAAGGCATGTTTGACTGCCAGAATGTTGGAAAACGAGCTATGGACCTGCATCAGCCCCTTAATAGAAACTACTCCATATCTTACTTCTCTGAGGTGGAGTTTCAATAAGATGCTAGTAAATTTCTTCTGCCTTTTTTCTTGTAAATATATAAATGCAAAATGGCATTTTATTTGAATCTGTGTTAGTTTCTTTAACAGTTGTTGAAAGCTCTCCTGGGTTTTTGACACTAAGTTATTAACTCTGGTCACTGTAGTCCCAGAAGCGTTGTGTAATTAGGATGCTTGAGATGGAAAATGTTTTGGGTAACTTTGGCATAACTGAGTATTCATCAAACACTCTTTTTAGTCCTTGGGGTTACATAATTTTACCTTTGCACATGATAACTTCATGCCAAAGCGCCTACAGGCAGCCCTCTCTTTTACATATCTTGGCTTCCTTTTTTAATAATAGAAAGAAGCAGGGGTGTGGTTGCAATGCCTCTGTTTTAGTTTCCTTAAACTTCCTTAATTTGTTTTTAAGACTTCATTTCAAATATATTTATATCTGCTTTGGCTTATTCTTATTTTTTGCCTCCAGTTCCTTTTCTCATACTTTCTGGTTCTTCTCGGTTCTTTTCCTCTTCCTCCTCCTCCCCCACTGTAAGATAATATTCCTCAAGAAGAAAAACTTACAGTTATGGTATTCTGTATCAGAAAAATTTTCTGCCTCCCAGAAAGGTGACAAATAAATCTGCATATTTTAGTATTATAGTTCCCTAAAGAGGACTTTTGTTTTAAGGGAATGGTTATTGTACCTCTTGTGCAGAGGTAGTGTTCTGTGTATGTGGTCTCTGCTTTCTTTCCATCCTTAAACACTGAAGGATAATGGGAGGGGGAGCACTAGCGTTGTATGCATTTTAAGCTATGTTTTCAAGTTCAACAAGATAACAGGCACTCTCTAGATCCTAATAGGAGCATGTGAAACTTATAGGTAGCCATTCTTCTCCACCTCAAGAATAAGGTTTAAAATTTACACAGTTAGGTTATATGCACTGGCTTTGTGCTCGGAAAGCACTATAATTCTATTGTCGTTTGTATCACATTTTCTTTTGTTGCTTGCTTAAACTATGTGATGTCAGGCGGGTTGTCTTGTTTGCCATTTGTATTTCCTACCTTTAGCACATAATAGGTCTTTAATGATCACTAAATTGTTGAATGGATTGTTTCTTTTTTTTTTTTTTTTTAAATCGGGGAGAATGTTAACATGGGAGAACCTTGATTAAATGCCTTGCAAGGTACCAAGCTTATCCTACACCAGTTGTTTGCATTTTTTTTTTTTTTTTTTTTGAGACGAAGTCTTACTCTGTCACCCGGGTTGGAGTGCAGTGGTGCAATCTCGGCTCACTACGGCCTCGTCTCTGGGTTCAAGCACTTCTCCTGCCTCAGCCTCCCAAGTATCCGGGATTATAGGCTTGTTCCACCATGCCCAGCTAGTTTTTGTATTTTCACCATATTGACCAGGCTTGCTCTTAACCTCATGACCTGAAGCGATCTGCCCACCTTAGCCTCCCAAAGTGTTGGGATTACAGGCGTGAGCCGCCACGCCTGGCAGTTTGCATTGTTACAGTTGTATGAGACAATCTCAAACACATAAACTGTTTCCAATTTAAATAAAATAATAAACACAAGCATCTGACTTAGCTGCTCAGGCTTAAAAGTAGAAATACTGGCCGGGCGCGGTGGCTCACACCTGTAATCCCAGCACTTTGGAAGGCTGAGGCGGGTGGATCATGAAACTCAGTCTCTACTAATAATACAAAAAAAAAATTAGCCGGGCATGGTGGCGGGCGCCTGTAGTCCCAGCTACTCGGGAGGCTGAGGCAGGAGAATGGCGTGAACCCGGGAGT
>NW_012103321.1:1999806-2101776 GCF_000951045.1 Mandrillus leucophaeus | reverse complement strand
AAAAAAAAAAAATGTAGAAATACTTTACAGAAATATTTTTAACTTTATTTTTAGAGATAGGGTCTCACTCCGTTGCCAAGGCTGGAGTGCAGTGGGATAATCATGGCTCACTGCAGCCTCAAACTCCTGGGCTCAGGTGATACTCCCACCTCAGCCCCCAAAGTTGCCAGGACTACAAGCATACGCCACCATGCCTGACAATATTTTATTTATTTATTATTTTTTTGTAGACACAGGGTCTTGGTATATTGTCCAGGCTGGTCTTGAACTGGCCTCAAGTGATCCTCCCACTCTGGCCTCCGAAGGTATTGGGATGACAAGCATGAGCCACCAGCCTAGAAATAAATTTTTTTTTTAAATGGCAGAAGTTAAAATTAAATGTATTATTGGGTGGCCAGAACGTTTGGTTAGAGGAAATATTCTTTTTTTTTTTTTTTTTTTAGCATTTCAATTACTTATGATTTTAAGATATTTTTATATTAGTTTTTCTCTCTAAAATTCACTCTGCCAATATTCAAAACACAGAACAGTTCTATCACCCCTTAAAATTCCCCTTGCAGTCAACTTCTCCCACTCCTAGCAGCCACTGATTTGTTTTCTCTTTCTATGCTTTTGCTTTTTCTAGAATATCATATAACTTGAATCATGTGTTATATAACCTTTTGATTCTGGCTTCTTTCACTTTGCAGAATGCATTTGAGAATCATCTATATTGTAGTGAGTGTCAGTGGTTTCTTTTTACTGCTGAGCAATATTCCGTTGTATGGGTATACCTCACCACGTTTATCTATTTGCCCATTAAGAAATGTTTCATTCATGTACAGGATTGTGTGTGTGTGTCTATGAACATAATTTTTTTTTTTCCTTGAGTAAGATGCTAAAGTTGGGATTGTTGGGTCATATGGCAAGTGTGTGTTTAACTTTATAAGAAACTGCCAAACTATTTTTCAAAGTGGCAGTACCATTTTCATTCCCACTGGTGATATAGAAGAGTTCTAGTAGTAAGCAGTTCTAAAATTTAAGTTGGCTGCATTGAATCACTTTGGTTTGTTAGCTTGATTGCACACCAGCAATACTGGTATAGTAATATCCTGAATGTGATATTTTTATTGCTGTAGATCTGTCATTTAGAAATACTGATTTACGGGAGCCTCATTTTTGAATGAATGCAATCTTCATTGTGTTCTGGAACTATTGTTTCTTGTTCAAGTATTATAGTCCTGATCTCTATAAGAAAAACTAGGCTTTTAAAGCCTTGTGTTCATATTGGGGTTTAAGGTACCTTTGGGTCAATTCTCTGTCTCTGTCTTAAGGCTTTCATAGTTTGGGGGAAGAAGTATCTTGATTTAGCTGGGCAGAAGGAAATCCTGTCTCCAGAGAAGTAGTAGTACTTTCAGCTTGTTTCTATCATCTGTTGCACATTTCATTCTAGAATTTTGAAGTTAACTTATTTATAATTTACAATCAGTTATACTAAGTCTGTTCTGTGAGGAGAGTTGACATATACTTACCCAAACATCATTACCCTTAAATGAGCCTTTTAAATTTGTAGCCTTTGCATATACTGGGCTGTGTATTAGTAGTTATATATTTTTATACTTTGGAAAATTATCACTGTAGTTGAGAAGAATGAATATAACTTTGTTATGAGAACCATGTGTGATACAACCACTGACTTTTCTGGATGTACTTTCTCATTTAGTTAGCATTATAGGGAATGATCTGATAGATAAATAGCATAGCCTTTTACCAAAATACATTTTATTTTAGTTTTTTTTTTTTTTGTTTTAATGGCAAACTTTGCAAAGTAGTACTGTTTTCTCTGTGTTTTCTGAACATATTCAAATCTTGTTAGTTTAGGGCTCTCATTCTGAACCTCAGCTATAAAGTGCTGTTTTGAAGAGACATCTATAAACCTATTGATGAGGATAAAGTTGTTTGTCTACCTTGTTCTCAGTCATAATTTTACTAGTCACTTCAGTTTTCTGTTTTAATTTGTATTCTATTATAAATTTATTAGAGTTACTTAAAAATGAAAGTATCTGACTCAAGTGGAATTTAGAGGCTTTTATTGTTTAATGAAGAGAATATGCATTTGTGACCTCCTTTAGTGAATTTCTTTTTCTTCTGGCTCATAGCTTTGTTTTGAAGAGTTGAAATCCCCGTGTAAATGACCTTTGATTTGTGGAGAGTTATTCCACCTGTAATATCTCTTAGAGCTATAAATTGCCTGCCTGCCCATAACTTTCTCTTTCCTCCTTTATTTGAAAAAGTGATGATCGTATAAATTAACATTCTTAAATTTCTAAGAGGTTGTTCAGTCATTTATTCATTTATTCACTTATTTATTTAAGAAACTTTTAATCGGTGTTGACTAGTATGTGTTATAATAGATATTAGGGAGACAGAATTGAATAAAATGACTCTTTTCCTTGAGGACATCAGATTAACAAATGGAGTATCTTAATGTTAAAGAGTGAAAACGTCCCATATCTTTCCTCTAAATTGGTAGTGAGGTGCGGAGGTTTGATCAGATTCAGTTTCAATTGTTTTTTCTTCCATTGGGAAGATCAAAGGTTGTCATTCTTTTTGGAACGTTAGCAGTCATTGATGATTCTTGCCTAGTCCATTAATTTACTAAGAGTTGTGTAATGGTTATAATTTAGTTGTCATTTCTTATTCATTTATTAGCTAGAGTACTTTTAAAGAGAAAATCCCCCTCACCAATTAGAATTTATTCTCATTATTCAGAGATTCCATATTTGTAAATTTACTTGCTTTAACCCTAAACTCAGTAGTCCCAGTCATTCACAGACATGTGCATACCCAGAATGGCAAAAATTTTAAGTCACCCAATGCGCATGTTCCCAGTTGAGGTTGAATAAGGTGATTCTCCGCTTTCTGATGAAAAGCTTGCTTTTTGCAAGCTATTTATTACCTTTTTCCTGGTGATTTCACTGTTTAAAATGGCCCCCAAGCGTAGGGCTGATGTGCTGCTGCCTAGTGGTCCTAAGTGCAAGAGAGATGTGATAAGCCTTATGGAAAAAATTCCTGTGTTAAATAAGCTGAGTTCAGGCATGAGTATAATGCTGTTGGCTGTTAGTGCAATGTTAATGAATCAGAGATGTATATTAAATAAGGTGTCTTGAAAGAGAAACATACAAAAAACAAAACTATATATTGATTGGTTGATGAAAGTCTTGTGACCAGAGGCTGGCAGAACATAGCTCTGTATTTATCTTGGAAGCAGTGGTTCAGTATTTGAAGTGACTTTATAAAACATAACTGCTGAAAAATCAGCTGTTTTTTGGTTTTCCTGAGATAAAAAAAATTCTTTTAAATCAGTATTAAAACTGTACTATAGAAAGTTATGGGTAATGGAATTAGATAGATGATTAAGAGTCCTGATGAGATCTTTTTGAGGGCAAGTTCATCACTGTATTTCTAGCACCTAGACTTGTACCTATGCTGTACCTATGTCTGGTACATGGTAAATACTCAGTAAATATTTGTTGAATGAAAATAAGCATCCCAAAATTTCCTTAATGGCTTGCAGTTTAAATTTGATAGCATTGTTAGGATTAGGGTTTGCAGTGAAATTTCTGATTGTAGATAGTGCAATGACCTGCCCACAGAGGTTGGTGTGGTGAATATTTCGGTATTATAAATTTAGCATGACCTTGGCTTGATTTTTGATTCTTGTCATTCTTAAAGATGAAGGTGCTCTTTGCTTTTCTGGACTTATGTATAATAAATACTTAGGAGACCGTGTATTTTCAAATTAGATATTTCTGCTGGGTGCGGTAGCTCATACTTATATGAGCACATTGGGAGACGAAGGCAGGCGGATTGCATGAGCTCAGAAGTTTGAAACCAGCCTGGGCAACATGGCAAAACCCTGTCTCTACAAAAAATACAAAAATTAGCCTGGTGTGTGGCATGCACCTGTAGTCCCAGCTATTTTGAGATGTGTTCGAGCCACCTCACTCCAGCCTGGGTGACAAAGTGAGACCGTGTCTCAAAAAAAGAATAAATAAATAATAATTATAAATAAATAAAAATTAAATATTTCCTCCCCTTCCAACTCTTGAGACATATGTGCTATGATAAAGGGTATTACAAATGGGAGTGTAAATTCACTTGTGAAATTGAGAATAGAAGGCATAAAAGACATTTTGAGGATCTATGAAATGGTCATATTGTAGTTACTGGAGAACAGTGAGATCTGAATAGACTATTAATTAGACTTCCAGTAATATTTATACCTAGGACATTTAAATTTTAATAAGGTTTCTCATTTAATAATTGACTTAATGGTAACTGATTATAATATAGTATGTTTTGATGATACTCCTGTGCCATAATAACAGTAGCTTTTAAACTGTAGAAATACTTTTTGATTACTGACCCAATGTTACATGTACATTCATTTAAAGCTTACAAATCTTGTTAAACACAACTTATCCTTATTACATATGTGCACTCCATTTTCTTTCCTCTTTGGTACTATTTTATTAAAAAAAAACTGTTGTCTGAGACTCATTGTATTGATTAAGTGGCCCACTAATGGGCCCTGATCCACAGTTTGGAGAACATTGTTCAAACAAAACTAGGTGATAATTTTTGAAAGCTAGGAATTCCTGGGTCTTAATAGGAATGTGCAAAGACATCACTGAAATCAAGTTTCAAAAATACAAAGTGTTGTAGATGATAGTTACTAAATCTTTCTGGGATAAAAAAAAGTCTCTGTAGTATGTAATTATAGAAAGTGGTCTCCATTTTTGACATTACAGTTAATGATTTAGCTTTTAAAAATAAGTGTTTTTTCTTTTCTTAGACAACCACAGTTGAGCTAATGCCAGAAACCAGTAACTGGGACACTTGCTGCTAATAGAAGCATGTGATGTAACGGCTAGCCATCACATCACAAATATCTTTACTGATTTAAATTTTGGAGAAGGCTGAAGACATGTATTGTAATATAATTTTTATAGAGACTGAATAAAGCATTTGAAACACTGAGTCATTTCATATACTAAATTTGGAGTTTTTCATTTGAGATAACAAAGCTGTGGGAAATCAATGCTATGACAAGTAACATTTGACTATAAAATTTGATTTTTAAATTTCCATTTGTTGTAAATTTATACTTGTAAACAATATTGAATAACATGCTAAACATGAAAAGATACCTATAGGAACTTTCAGTGCTTCATATTGATATGTTCTTAGACTACTTTGTCTGTTTTATCTAGTTTGCAGTCTTAAGGAGGTCATTTGGCTTTGTCAAGTCCTAAATTATTGGGGCATGCGGATAAGAGAATCTGATTTTCTGTTCTATGTTTTGTAGATTCATCAGTGGTCATCAAATTAGAAGTATTCCAGCAACCTACATTTCTATTCATATAATCAGATTATGTCTAATGTTTTCTGTATTTAGCAGCTCATTTTTGTCTTTGTTAGTAGATATTACTATATCAAAATTATAATTGTGAAAGCAAATAAATTATATTCATTTATGCTCAAAAATAATTTTTAAAAGCATTATTTTGAAGAATTCCTGTCTTTTTAATATAGATATTTAAATAAGTTAGTAAACTGAGAATAATTACAGTCTTGAATAGAAGTCATAAATATTTTATTACCATTTATTCACACATGTGGCTTTATGCTACATTAAATCTTTGTTATTTTTAGTAGTAGATGGATTAAGATTTCAGTTAACGAGGCAAAATCTCTTGTAAAAATTAAAATATAAAGCAGTATAAGTAACTATGTTACAAAAAATTGTAAGCTGGATATTTCTGTGAATCTTCTCTCAGTAGTTTATATTTTAATGGGTGACTAATTTTTAAGTTTTCAAGATGCATTTTTCCATTCTCTTCCTTGTAATTTTTAAATCTAAAGCTTCTGTGAGGGAAATTTTCAGTTTTTGCCATTGACTGCATCTGCAGGTATAATACAATACTAAGATTATTCGTAGATCTTTTTAGCAACTGGTATAATTTTAATGTATGCTCTGAATTTTGTAGCTAATTCTATTTCTAATCATATTTTTGTTTTTGCCCGACTACTAGAAAGTGCAAAAAATACATTTGCTTTGAATGGGTAATGAAACTCATGGTATATTATTAGTATTATGTAGTTTTATTTCTAAGATTTTACTTCTCTGCTGATTTCTTTATGTAAATCTTTTCTTCATCCTTTTTGTAGTGCATGTATTACAAACTGCCCTAAATAAATTTTTGTAACAAAGTTGGCTTTTAAATAAAGTGCCGATATTACTTAAGTTTTTAGGATAGATTGCTTCTAAGAATATATTTATAAAGCAATTCAGTGGGAAAATAACAGTATTCTCTTCAGTGGTTCTTAACTTTTTTTTTAAAGATCATATAATCTTTTGATATCAAATCTGTTGAAAACTATGGATTTTCTCTTTAGAAAATTCTCAGGAAGTCTATGGATTTCAGGTTAAGAACTCCACAGCTGTCTCCACTATTATTGATGGAGTCTGTTTTCATTAAAAGTAAGCAAGCAAAACCAAAACTGATTTGTAGAGGCACTTAATACTTTGCACTGTTAATTTTTTTTGAAATATTCTTTTCAAATTTGACAGTGCTTTTTAGCTATCTTTAGGATGCAGGTTACTCATTTGTTGATAGTAGAATTGATAGATTAAATTAATGCCTGTATATAGAAAAGAAATATAAGCAGTAGTCTCTTGCCTCTTATTTCTAGTCTTTGAATTTTTCAGTAGATAGAACCACTTTTAGTTATTTCAGTTTTAAATGCTTCAGGTGGTTACTTTTATGAATTTTAAATAATAAGCATATACTTTTCTCTTTCATACTATGACAAATTTTTGTATTTTAATTCTCCACTAAGAATGAAATTTTAGCTCACATACTCCCACTTTCTCTTGTGTCTTTAAATGTTTGGGTAGTTATTAAGTTTACTTCATCTGTTACTTACCACTGATACTTGAAATAATGTTCTTACAACTCTATCTTACATCTCTATCTTACATCTTGTTCTAGTAAATTTTTAGGTTATCTCTTAACTCCATACTTTGCAGGATGCGGATATTCTTGCCCTGTCCTTCCTTTTACCTTACCTGTTCCCCTTTAACAGCTGAGCTTCTGTCAGTTTCAATTGTAGTATTATTTAACACTGTCAAAGTTGGTTAAATTTATATTTTTATATGACTTTTATCTTGCATTTTTTCTTTTTGCTAAGGTTGAATTTAAAAGCTGAAAATCAGTTATCTATCTTGCAGTATTATGAATCTGCAGTATGTATGTATCAAGTAGTATGATAGAGTTGCTTTGCTTTCCTTTTTAACATTCTGCAGCCCCTTTTGGCCCCAGCTCAGGAAAATTTTCTTTTATGACTTCTTTTTTAAAATTTTCTCTGTCCTCCTTGTTAATTTTTATTATAAGTTGGAAGTTGGAGATATTGGATTGTTTCCATCTTTTTTTCTTTATTTTTTAATGTCTTTATATTTTTGTTTTAAATATTAGGATTATTCCCCCACTTTGTTCTTGTTTATTCCATTTAATGCAGCATTATTTTCTTATTATATTTGTGAGTTAATTGTACTTCTCAAAAGCCCTTAGGGGCTAATTGTTTCAATTTTTGCTGCTGTTTTTAAAGTTCTCTTCTGTTCTTCAAATGATCTGCTTCCCCAAGAGGTATTTTTCTTTTTTATTTTTATTTGTTTTTTTTTTTTTTTTTTTTGGAAAGGCTTGTCTCAAACTCTTTTTTTTTTTTTTTTTTTGGAAAGCGTGTTTTTTGTACTGTTAGCTTTCCTGATGTATCTAGTGGTACTTGATTGTCAGTTTATATTTGTGATTGAGGGACTAGGCCAGTATTTCTGGGTAAATGGTTTAGGTTTCTTTTGCTGTTCTGTTTGCTCTGCTGTTTTTTTTCTTCATAAATTTCTTGGGATCCTGTACACGGATGGGACTTATTGACCAGAAATGTTTAGAGATAGAAAGAACTCATTTATTCATTTACAGTATGAATTAACTGTCCTAGGTGCCAGGCAGTGTGCTAGGTTCAGGGATCATGAAGTTACATATACTAGAGCCCTTGTCATCAAATAACAACAGGCAATTATAAAACTGCATATAATATAAGAATATCCTTAGAAATTTCCAAGTCTAATCCTTCTATTTTATAATTATTAAAATGAGCTTAGACAGATTTAAGTGTCTTGCTCAAAGCTATACAACTAAATAGGAGCTAAATGGGATTCCAGGAGTACTTTTGTTTAATTCTGTGCTCTTTATAATAGTACTTAGTCTAGCAAGCAGCATTAAAGAGGTCTGGAAGCAGCTATCAAGGATCCCAAGACTTGGGAGAATTGGTGTGTTGGAGCAGGATACAAAGCTTGGGACTTAGGTATAAGAGAAGGTTATGTATGCTACCTTATATAATACTCAATCTTAGAAAATCAGAGCTAGAGATTTTTCTTGAGGGCTTGAAGAAATAAGCAGCCATTTTGGAGAAGCCCACATGGCAAACTATAGGCAGCTTCTAGAAACTGTAGGTAACCTCTAGAAACTGAGGGTGGCCTCCATCTGACAGCCAGCAAAAAGCTGGGGGCTCTCAGTTATACACTGCAAGCGTATGAATTCTGCCCACAGTCTGAAGGAGCTTGGAAGAGGATTTTTTCCCCACTTGAACCTCCAGATGAGAAAGTGTCCTAGCCAATACCTTGAATACAGCCTGAGCAGATCACTTAGCTAAGCTGTGCCCAGGCTTTGATCCACAGAGACTGCAAGATAATAAGTTTGTGTTGTTTTAAACCTCTAAGTTTTTAATAAGTTGTAACACAGTAATAGAAAACTAATAAACTTGGTCATGTCCAAGTGTGTTGTGTTGTTCAGCATAGTACCATTATATAATAAACACAATGCTTTCTCATCTAATTTGAGAACAAATAACACTCCATTGTGCATTAAAAGCATGACAGTGAAAGTCCACTTTATTGGTTTTGATATGATCCATATGCATTGGTAATAAAAAAAATAAGTACGATGTAGTGGTAGGTTATGTGTGTTGCACTACTGTCAAGTTATAACTATGCCACTGCTATCATTCTCTGAGCAGCAGTGCGAAGTGATAAGAGCACCACATGTAGTCTCTGTCACAACTATTCAGCTCTGCTCTTGTAGCACAAAAGCATCCATAACATGTAAAAAAGTTAGCATAGATTCCTATACCATTTTATTTATGAAGACTAAACTTGGATTTCTTATCATTATCGCATGTTATAAAATATTATTATTCTTATAATCCCCCCCACAACTATGTAAAAATGTAAAGACTATTCTTAGGTCCAAGGTTCTATAAAAATAGGGAAATAGCTTGCAGGCTGTAGTTTCATGACTCCTGGTATAGACAAACATGGAGGCAATTCTAATACTGCTTGATAGGTGCTATCATAGGGAAAATACTATAACATACTAAGACTCTTACTAAGAAAATATTTTAATTAAAACTCTAATTTGTTAAAAGTATATTTGAAAAGTAAAAAAATACGTTATTACAAGTTTATGAACACTTACCTGAATGTACTAAACTAGATGGAATAAAATAGGAAATGACTTAGTGTCTCCCTAACCACTATTGTCATCTATATATTTTGATTATTTTCGCTTCCCGATTCATGAATGATATCCTAGTCCATTTTCACTGATTTCTTGTTATGTGTCTTTGTAAGAATAGTTCTGTTTTCTCAATGGATTACTTTTCAGATATCAAAATGACCTGTTCAAATTTTGTTGTTCAATTTTAAGCTAACTCATCACTCTGTCTGCCTCTCCCTTCCTCCTAGTTTCAGACTTGGCACTTGACTCTGGATCCTCTATCGAGGAAGGGAAGTAGGTGTTATTTCTTCATTCGTCTTTCTTCCATTCTCCCATTCATTAGCTGCCCCTTGCTCCTCTAGGGTTCATGTAGGGTGAAGGAATAGGAAAGGGAAAAGGCAAAAGTCCTTTATGTGCTTTTAAATGCTTCTATTGTGGAACAGTTTTGGTTCTCCAGAGTCTTCATATGGACCTCTTATGTAAAATGAACCAACCCACCTACACATATTTCTATACATAAGTATTTATATGCATGCACAAGCATTAAAAGCTTTGGAGCATACACATTGAATGAAAAGTAATGATTCTCTCTGACAAGGGCAGGTGGGATGGAGGACAAGGGGTATGGATATCCCAAGGGATATTTTTACTTCATTGTAATATTGGAATTCTTATTACATGTAGCATGCTTTTTTTTGGTATTTGATTAATTGAACATAAATGAAAAGCTTTATATTGAAAATAACATGAAAATTTGCCAAAAGAAAATTACTTCCTTCTAAATTGAAAAAGTACAGAAGGGATTGTTTTAAAAAAAACTTCTTAAAGCTAGATAGGAGGAATTAGTTCTAGTTTTCCGTTCCACTATAGGGTGACTATAGTTAATGGTAATGCGTAGTTTCAAATAGTTAGAAGGAGTATATTGAATGTTCCCAACACAAAGAAATCGTAAATGTTTGAGATGATGCCTATGCTAATTACTTTGATGTGATCACTTTATAGTATGTGTATTGAAACATCACCATGTACCCCATAAATATGTACCATTATATGTCAAAACTTCTAAAATAAAATATTAAGTTCATCATCTATTTAAAAAGTGGCATAAAAAAAGAAATAATGGGCAAAGGACATGAATAGACATTTTTCAAAAGAAAATATACATATGGCCAACGGCATATGAAAAAATATTCAGCATCACAAATCATCAGGGAAATGCAAATTAAAACCACAATGAGGTATCATCTTACTTCAGTTATAATGACTGTTACTAAAAAGACAAAAAAATCACAGATGTTGGTGAGGATGCAGAGAAAAGGGAATTCCTATACACTGTTGGTGGGAATGTAAATTAGTGCAACCTATGTGGAAAACAGTATGGAGACTTCTCAAATAACTGAAAATAGAACTACCACTGGATCCAGCAGTCTCACTACTGGGTATCTACCCAAAGGAAGAGAAATCAACATATCAAAAAGATACTTGCACTCCTACGTTTATGGCAACACTGTTCACAATAGCGAAGATATAGAATGAACCTAAGTGCCCATCAAAGGATGAATGTATAAAGAAAATGTAGTGTGTATATATAATAGAATACTATTCAGCCATAAAAAAGAATGAATCATGTCTTTTGCAGCAACATGGTTAGAACTGGAGGTCATTATCTTAAACAAGCTAGGAGCAGAAAGTCAAATATCACGTGTTCTCACTTATAAGTGGGTACTAAAAATGTTTATACATGGACTTAGAGAGTGGAATGACACACAGTGGAGACTTGGAAGGGTGAGGGGATGGAAGGGAGTGGGATGATGAGAAACTAATTAGTGGGTACAATGTACATGTTTTGGATGATGGTAAAAGCCCTGACCATGTGCAATCTGTGTTTGCAACAAAATTGTACATGTACCCCATAGATTTGTACAAAAACAAAAGCAGTATTTTAATGTAAGTTTTACAGTAATGGTATACTGGGGAAAACATACATGTTGAGATGAAACATGCAATTTTTTGTGTGTGTATGGGAACAGTTTTTAAAAATCATGTTTTGAGATGCAATTTACATACAATGCAGAGATTTTAAATACAGTTTGATGAGTTTTGGCAAATGTATATATCCATGTAATTTCCTTCCAATTAAGATGTAGAACATTTCTTTCCTCCAGAAAGTTTCCTCATGACATTGTACAGTCAAATTTCCCACCACCCTACTTAACCGCTGATAGGGTTTCTATCACCACAGCTTAGTTTTGCTGATTCTAGAGCTAAATATAACTAGAATCATATAATAGGTAATTGTTTATGCCTGACTTCTTTTACTCAGTCTAATATCTGAGAAATTCACCATATTGTTGCATGTATCAGCAGTTTGTTCCTTTTTAATGCTGAGTAGTCATCTATTATATGACTGTACCAATTTGTTGATTCTTCTGTTAATGCACATTTGGATTGTTTCCAGTTTTTGACTATTACTATAAGTGAGGCTGCTGTAAACATTAGTGTACAAGTCTTTTTCTAAACATGCATTTTTATTTCCATGTGTAAACATCTAAGAGTGGCATTGCTAGATCATAGGATAGGTGTATATTTTTACTTTGTCGGAAACTGTCAATCTTTTTTCCAAAGTCATACTATTTTTTACTCCCACCAGCACTTTTTTGAGAGTTCTAGTTCTTCATTCTTACCAACACTTGATATTGTCAGTCTTTTAAATGTTAGCTATTGTAATGGCTGTGAAATGATATTTCATTATGGTTTTAATTTATATTTGCATGACAAGTAATGATTTGAGCACTGCTTCATATGCTTTGTGGCAATTTGTATATATGCTTTGTGAAAAGAGTCTGCTCAAATGATTTCTGTATTTTAAAAAATGGAGTTGTTCAATGAGAACACATGGAGACAGGGAGGGGAATATCACACACAGGTGCCTGTCAGGGAGTGGGGGGCTAGGAGAGGAATAGCATTAGGAGAAATGCCTAATGTAGATGACGGTTTGATGGGTGCAGCAAACCACCATGGCACATGTACCTATGTAACAAACCTGCATGTTCTGCACATGTATCCTAGAACTTAAAGTTTAATAATTTTTTTAAAAAGTTGTTTTTCTTATTCAGTTGCAGCGTATTTATACACACTCATATAAAATAATTTAGCCCATTGTGAAGTGTTTGTATTTGTTTTTTTAAAGCTGTCATTTGATGAGAAATGATTGATTTTGATGACTCTGTAAGATTTTTAATGATTAGTGATTTTAGCATCTTCTAAGAAATTTTTACTTACCTTAACATAGCAGAGATACCTCTCTGTGGTTCTGGTATTTGTATTTAGGTCTATGATCCATTTCAAATTACTATTTTTTAAAAATACATTTTTGTAGAGACAGGGTTTTGCTTTGTTTCTCAGCCTGGCCTGGCCTCAAGCAATCCTGCAGCCTTGGCCTTCCAAAATGCAGGAGTTATAGACATGAGCCACCACGCCTGGTTGTGGGTTGAATTTTGTCAAACATAATCTCTTGTCTGTAGAAATTATCCCATTGGGCTGTAATGCCAGCACTTTGAGAGGCTGAGGCGGGTATATTGCTTGAGCCTAAGGGTTTGAGACCAGCCTGGGCAACATGGCAAAACCTTGTCTGTACAAAAAACAGAAGTAATTAGCTGAGTGTGGTGGTGTGTGCCTGTGGTCTCAACTACTTGGGAAGCTGGAGTAGTAATATCACCAGAGCCTGAGCAAGTCAAAGCTGCAGTGACTGTGATTGTGTCACTGCACTCCAGCACTCAGCCTGGGTGACAGAGCAGGTGAAAAAAAAAAAAAAAAAAGGTCCTTGTGGGTTTCTTTTTTCTGTTAGTTTGATGGTGCGTTGATTTCAAATGTTAAGTCAATCCTGCATTTCTAGTATTAAACCCTGTTTGCTTATTATTTGTTAAACTTTCTACATATTTGGTTATGTTGTGAAGAATTTTTGTATCTATGCTCATGAGAAATGCAGGTTTAATTTTCTTTGCTTGAATTGTTTTTGTCAGGCTTTTGTATTAGGAATGTGCTGATCTCACAAAGTAAATTGATTATTCTTGTGTCCTGAAAGAGCTTTAGAATAGTATTACTTTTTCCTGATATTTGATAAAATTCACCAGTGAAATCATCTTTATGGGAATACTTTTTTTTAATAGATTAAGTTTTAAAAAGAGATATGGAACTTTTGATATTTTGTTTCACCTTGTATCCCTGTATTACATTTTTCAAAGAATTTGTCCATTTCATCGGTATTAAATTTATTGACCTAAAGTTACTCATAGTCCTTTGTCCTTCAGTATTTATAGGATCATTTTGATATCCCTTCTTTCATTGTTCTTATTGGTAATTTGTATATTCTCTTTTGTTCTTGATCATTTTTGCTAAGAGGTAGAAATTTCGTTGACCTTTTTCAAAGAAACAGTTTTTGTCTTTACTTTTTCTACTGTGGTCTATTTTCTGTTTTGTTGATTTTCCTATCGGGATAATTTCTTTGGAAATTATTGACACTTTCTTCTGCTTTATCCAGTTTGCCATTGAGTGTATCTAGTGAAGTTTTTCATTTCAGATATGACAGTTTTTATTCGAGGTTCTCTTTTTTTTTTCCTCTTTGTTTTGGTATTTTTCTGTTTATCAGCTGAGAATTCCTGTTTTTGCTCATTAAGACTATATTTTCCTATAAGTCTATGTTAGTAGTAACTCTACTGAAGTACTTCCTCAACTCTTGTCTGATTTGCTCTTTTCTTTAGCTGTTTTAAGAAGGAAGTCCAGATAACCAATTAAAAACTTCTTTTCTAATATAGGCATTTAAAGCTTCTAGTTTTCTGCTAAGTATTAGAATTACAAATTAGATTTTTTTCTAATTTCTGTTGTGATTTTTTATCAACTCATGAATTTAAATGTGCGTTTAATTTTCAAATTTTGGGACTTTTGTAGCTGCTATACAGCTATTGATTTCTAATTTAATTATTATTATTTTTTATTTTTTTGAGATGGTATCTCGCTCTGTTGCCCAGGCTGGAGTGCAGTGACAGGATCTTTGCTCACTGCAACCTCCACCTCCCAGGTTCAAGTGATTTTCCTGCCTTAGCCTCCCGAGCAGCTGGGACTACAAGCATGCGCCACCAAGTCTGGCTAATTTTTGTATTTTTTGTAGAGATGGGGTTTAACCATGTTGGCCAGACTGGTCTTGAACTCTTGACCTCAAGTGATATACCCACCTTGGCCTCCCAAAGTGCTGGGATTATAGGCATGAGCCACCAAGTCTGGTGATTTCTAATTTAATTCTATTTTGACCAAATATACTCTAATATTTTAGTTACTTGAGATTTAAATTATAGCACAGCGTATGATTTTTCTTGGTGAGCATCGAAAGGGAATTTTATTTTGCGGTATTTTATGAATGTTAGTTAGCTCAAGGTAGTTGATGGTATTATCTAGATCTACCATATACATACTGATCTTTTGTCTTATACCTTGTTGATTATTGAAAGCATGCTATTAAAATTTTTTTAACAATGATTGCCTTTTTTCTTTTTAGTTTTGTTTTGCCTCATTTTGCTCATATATATTTATGGTTTTTATGTCTTTCTGTTGAATTGATATTTTTATCATTATGAAATGCACCTCTGTAAATTTGGAGATAATCCTTTGTTTTGCTGTCCAGTTTGTATGATAATATTATAGCCTCACAAGCTTCGTATATGTGCTATTTATACAGTATATCTTTTTCTATTATTTAATTTTCAGTCTATCTTATATTTGTATTTGTTTATTTATTTTGAGACAGGATCTCACTCTGCTGCCCAGGCTGGAGTGCAGTGGCTCAATCTCAGCTTTCTACAACCTCTGCCTCACAACTTCAAGCCGTTCTCCCACCTCAGCCCCCCAAGTAGCTGGGACTACAGGTGTGCACCACCACTCCTGGCTTTTTATTTTTGTGTTTTTAGTAGAGACAGGCTCTCACCATGTTGCCCAGGCTGGTCTTGAACTCCTGAGCTCAAGAGAATCATCTACCTCTGCCTCCCAAAGTGCTGGGATTACAGTTGTGAGCCACTGCTTGTCTTTGTATTTAAAATAGTTTCTTGTAAACAGTTTGTAGTTGAGTCTTGCTTTTTTATATAGTCTGACAATTTTTGCCTTTTTGGGGGAAAATCTGGTCTATTTCATTTTATGTATGTTTTAAAGTCCACTGTCTTGCTATTTGTTTTATTTTATCTCGTATGTCTTTTGTTTCTCTTCTGTTGTTTCAACCAAGTAGTGTTTAATCTTCCATTTTATTTCTTGTCCTGGTGTTTTAGCTATTCCTATTGTAACTAATTTTTTATTGTTTGAAGTAGGTATTAAAATGTGCGTTTTAACTTATCATTGGCTACCTGAAATTAATATGGAACCACATAATTCTTCACAAATATAATATTTTCCCCATCTGTTTTATTTTTAATTTATATATTTAACAAATAAAAGTTATATATATTTATTGTGTAGAACATGGTATTTTGAAATAAGTATACATTGTGGAATAGCTAAATAGAGCTAATTAACATATACATTACCTCACATTTTTTTTGTGTGTGGTGAGAAGACTTAAAATCTTATCTCAATAATTTTCAAGAAGGAATCTTAAAACAGTGTAATTCTATTTACAACTCCCCCTCATTGCCATTTATGTTGTCATATATTTTACTTTTACCTGTTGTATATGATACTAAGAAATTGTGTATGCTTTAAATAGTAATTTATCTTTAAAGGAAAAGAATAACCATGCATTTCCTAGTTTCAGTGCTCTTGATTTCTTCTTAAAGTTTCAAATTTCTGTCTGGTATTATGTGATTTACTTCAGCTTAAAGGACTATTTTAAAAGCATTTCTGTTGTGCAGGTCTGCTGGCAACTAATTCTCAGCTTCCCTTCATCTAAAAATGGCTTTTTTTCCTCCTTGTTTTAAAGAATAATATTACTGGATGTAGAATTCTGAATTCATCAACACCTGTGGCAAAAAGAGGGGAAAAATAATTCTAGGTTGAAAGTTTTTATTTCCCCTTTCATTGCTTTGAAAATATCCTTCCATTTTCTTTTGGGCCTCCGTTGTTTTTGATAAGAAGTTAGTTCCCCTGTATGTCACGTGTATTTTTTTCTCTCTTGGCTTTCAAGATTTTTTAAATTTTTGGATTTTAGCAGCTTGACTGTGGTATGCCTAGATTTAGTATTTTTGTTTGTTTGTTTTACCAAATTTGGGGAGTTTTTAGCTGTTTATTTGATTTCTTCTTTTTCTCCAGTTAAATAGGATTCTAACAGCTATTTATTAGTGTTAAGTCGTGTCTTCTAATTCAAACATCAGGGTCATCTTGGGGTCTGTCTCCTTTGACAACTTTGTTTCTTGGTCATGGGTTACATTTGATGCTGCTTTACATGTTTGGTAATTTTTAGTTGTGTCGTGGACATTGGAAATTCAGTATTGTTGAGAGTCTGGCTTTTTGTCTTTTTGAGACTTGAGTTTTGTTCTGGAATGCAGTTAATGTGCTCAGAGCTACTCTGAATCCTATCTAGGTTTATTTTTAGACTTTAGTTGGGACAGTCTAGAGTAGGCCTTATGTTGGGTATGGTCCTTACTTTTAAGAGTTTTTATGGCGTCTGAGCTGAATGCCTCAGTTCAGCTGGGATATTAGTGAGTTTCTTCTACTATGACTGAGTAGGAACTTTAAGGTCTCTCAGTTCTGTGCAGCTTCCAGTGTCTCCATTCTTCATTTAACACTGTAGTAACTATTTTCTGCTACGTTTTTTAAGACTATTCCCTTGCACACATGTAGCATAGCCTTCTGCCCTGCCGCCACCTTACCTCACCACACCACTGCAAAACTTCATTTTTGATACTGTGTACTGCGAATTTCATTTACTTCAACAGCTGCAAATTCTGATCTGTGATCACTGGTGTGTTGCCTGAGCCTCACCTCCTTGTGCTGTGGTCAGGAAATTGCTCCTAGCCAGAGAGCTTGGATGAAGGTGAGACTCACCTTTTGTGTTTTTTTCTCAGGGATCACAGTCTGTACTGCCTATTATTTGATGCTTAAAAACAGGTGCTTCATATGTTTTGTCCAGCTTTGTACTTGTTTACAACAAGCAGAGATGTTCAGTATAGTTACTCTGTCATGGCTGGAAGCAGAGTGAACAGGAGCTCACAGTTTCATCTGCAAATAAGAGTATGGCAAATAAAACAAGAAACTTCATAAATAGACTGGGTGTTAGGACTGATTGTGGAATCCTAATTAGGGAAAAGGAGTCAGGCTGGTGGGAGCAGGGGAGCGTAAAAAGAAAAAGCAGATAAGCTGTAAGTCCGCCTTTCTTCATAGTCCAGGACACGTAGCCCTCCTGCCCAAAAAACTCACCGTCTTCCTGTGCCCAACTTAACACCAGATCTTCTGCTGATAGAAAAATGCAGGTTAGCTCACTGCAACCTTGGCATTATCAGTGCTGCACATAGCCCTCTCCAGCACAAGAACGATCCTATAAAATCCCCACCAAGCCTTGGTGTCTTTTCAGTCAGCTCCTCTCTCGCTAATCTGCCCATTGCTTTCTTGCAAAGTGTTTTCCTACTTTTTCTAATAAGTCTGCCTTTCTTTACCAACTGTCTTGGTAAATTCCCTTATTGCCTACACCACAGGCCCCAGTTAGTCACTACTTGTAACAGTAATTGCATATTTGGGGAGTTGCTGAAAATTACCAGAAAATACTATTTGTTTCAACACTTATTGTGGTTGCATTATATAATTAGAAAATTTCTGTAATAGGAATACGTATTTGATATCAATCCTTGTTTCTTCATTAGTGACTGTATTTTGAAGTTACAGCTTCTTTAACAGCAAAGAATGAGAACCCACTCAAATTGTTCAAACAAAAGTAGGGAAATCCTATAAGGGTGCAGAATTACCGCAGAATTGAGGTACATTTGATCACTGCAATTTCCAGAGAATATGAATGGGGCAGACTCTTCCAAAAGCCTTGAAAAATATTTTGAGCTTTAATGTTGTTATCTGTGTGTTAGAAATTTAATACCTAATTTCTGCATCTGATAAGGTTGATGCCTGTCAACATTTCATAGTCTTGCAAAGTTACATTTATGTTTTTAAGGCCCAGGTTAAATGTTATATAAGAATTAATTGTTTTCCTTGAGGGATAGGAAGAATGTTCTTGATGTTGTCAGTTCTGTGCTCCAATCCCATGTGTAATTATAGGGTAATATTTGAATAAATGAAAATCATATGAGAATATATATTTAAAAAAGACTGAAAATTATTAAGTAGATGAACATGGGAATATATATTTTTATTAAGGTGTTTTATTTTTATAATTCATTCTCTTTCTGCTTCTAAATTGAAAATCTTATATTGACTTACTGGAATTTTTTGAGTACTTTTTGTCTAACTGAGGTAATTTTAAGTTGGGAGGTTTATATTAGTGAATGTATGTTGATTTATGAAACAATATAAGTTTGTTCTTTAATTTTTAAGAAGTAATTGAATCCCTGATATCTTTGTTTCGTATCTTTGGTGTTAAGGAATATAAATAAAAAAGTGTACTGTGGTTTGATTTCAATGGGCATCAATAGATAGCAGTAATTCTTGCCTAAACTTTTGTTATGTTATCTAATTTCCCAGACATGTATTTTAAAATTCTTAGTTGACTAATTTCATTTTCTTAATATTCTAGCTCTCTATCAATATCAGCTCACATCATTGAAAAGATAATTTTGAAGACATGTTTTGCTGAAAAGACAACTGAGAAAAATTTTACGAATGGGATGAGCATGCTGCAGTTAATTGACTACCTACTGCAATTTGAATGTTAACATTACCCATCTGGTACAGTTACCTAGTGATGTACCTATTTTCACAATACCCTATTTCAGTGTGCTTGTCTTGATTAAAGAATTCAAAGTGGAGTACCGCAAACTTGATATGGAAAATAAAAAGAAAGACAAGGACAAATCAGATGATAGAATGGCACGACCTAGTGGTCGATCAGGACACAACACTCGAGGAACTGGGTCTTCATCGTCTGGAGTTTTAATGGTTGGACCTAACTTTAGAGTTGGAAAAAAAATTGGATGTGGCAATTTTGGAGAATTACGATTAGGTAAGACTATTTTTTTTTATTCCATTATGTTATGAACATTTTAAAAATTGGAAGATACTTTCCAATGAAAATGATTTAGTTATTTAATTGTTTAGTTGTTTAATGGTTGTGGTAATTTTAAAGAATACGTATGTTGGAAATTTCTTTTGTACTTGTATTTTCATGTGTAAGAAATTCCCTAGTACAGGAATGTCTACTTTAACCAACCGGAGATTGACCATCCAGATTATGAGAAAACAATTAAATTAAAATAGCCCAGTAGGCTGAAATAGCTGCCAGTAAAGCCTTTGCAGTGTTCTTTAGGAATGATCTGTAGGCTACTTTTTCAGATTCAAAAATGATTAGTAACTGATAACTTTTGGGACATAGGGATGGCTTAAAGTCAAGTTAATATACTGAAACTGCATAGAATTAATGAAATTTACATCACTGTAATTTAATTTTTTCTTTTCTACCCTTCCTTCTGCCCCAAGTATGTCTGGGGTGGAGCTCAGGAGTCTATATTCTTAACAAGGGGCTCAGAGTATTGATTCAGGTTATTATAATTAGGCAAGTTTGGGAAACCCTGGACTAATTAAGCTTCCTAACTCCATATTCAAGGCAACTGGAACTCAGTGAGGGAAAGTTAATTGTCAGATGTTCACAACAATTGAATAACAAGCTCAGGATCAAAATCTAGGTGTTTTAACTTCTAATACAGTAGTGATGTAGCTTTTCCATTGCAGAAAACTAAGAAGGAGGGTGGTATGGTTGTATAGAAGTCAGTATTTAGGTACCCTGAGGGCTCTGGTCAGTGGACCACCAGTAGTGAACTTTAGATGTAAAAAGAAAATTTGACTTCACAGTTTCTTTTCGATTCAGTCCTGCTGCTAGAAATAAATCCAATTTTATGTTTACCTATTCAACTACTTCTCCTTTTCGTCTTGTAAAGTACCCTAATTTGTAGTGACTCCTTCATCTTACTAGTTTTGTGTAGTTGATACACGTTAAATATTTGAATGAAGCAAGCCAATAAAAGGCAGTAATATAGTTTATACATAGTTGTTACATGATGTGGCTGGCAGGCTCACATTTAGTAGGGACTCAAATATTTGAAAGGGTGAATGTTTTATGTTTTATTATTTGAAGGATATTGAATTAGATACTTTGAAATTCTTAAATTGTTTCAGACTTTGGAGTTAGAGAAAACATTATTTATGTGTTTATAATCTGTTGTTATTGTATATAATTCTCAGCAACATCCATCCAGTACTTATTACATATTTATCATGTACCAGGCATGATTAGTCATTGATAATATGCTGGAAAAATATAAAAATAGTGCCTTATGGAACAGATAAGTCATTTAACCACTCAGGGCCTCACATTTTTTTTATATCAGGATTATTTCCACTTCCTAGGTTATTGTTATAGGATTAAATTTAGATGATAATGTAAAAAGACCAACACTATACTTGCATATACTTTGGCCATTTTTATTCAGAATCTGATTCATATAATTTATTTCACAATAACTACACATACACAGATATATATGTATTTGTGTGAATACACACATATATACACACACACAGCACATGTATATAGGGGGGTGTGTGTGTGTGTGTATTCACACAAAGCTAGTTGACCATTTTAACAAGGGCAGTATGAGAAGTATGAGAAACTATATGTACCATATACTGAGGCTATATATGTCATGTACTGAAAAAGAAGTAAAACACCCCTTTCTTTTGTAGTCTGTGAATAGGCAGGAATAGGAGTATGATGGCTTCTTATTACATCTATCTGTCTATTCTATCTATCTGATTTATGTATGGGTCTTTGATATGTGTGTGTGTGTGTATATATATATCTGTATATTTATGTAAATTTATTTAAATGTATTATCTCTATATCTCTGTGTTTTATGTATACTTATAATATGTACGTGTAGAGCTAGTTTAATCATTTATTCTTCCTTTTTCATAGACTTCTAAAAGGGTATTTTATTGCTTTTTCAAAAAGCCTCAGATGGTTTCTTTGTTAAGAAAACGTTATTACAAGCATTAGTCTTTCTATACCTGGATAAACACTAATGTTAAAAGCTGGTTTATATTCTTAAAGTACTTTCTTTAAAACCTCATTAATAGATACATCTTTAACATTTGATTACTGGTACTAAAATTTTATATGGTTAGTATTGGGTAAGGTATACTATAGGTAAGTGATTTTCAAAAAGGTGCTGTTGGTATTTGGGCCTGGGCAGTTGTTTTTTGGGGTAGAAGACTGTCCCAGACATTGCAGGGCATTTAAAAGTTGAGACCTGTGGTGCTTGGCATGGTGGCTCACATCTATCATCCCAGAACTTTGGGAGACCAAGGCAGGAGGGTGGCTTGAGGCCAGGAGTTCAAGACCAGCCTCTGCAACATAGCGAGAGTCTATCTCTACAGAAAATAAAAAATTAGCCAGGTATGATGGTTTATGCCTATAGTCCTAGCTATTCAGGAGTCTGAGGCAGAAAGATCACTTGAGCTGAGGAGTTTAAGGTTGCAGTGAGCTATGATTGTGCCACTGCATTCTAGCCTGGGTGACAGAGTGAGACTCTGTTTCAAAAAAAAAAAAAAAAGTCCATGAGATTAAAAAAAATAAGTAAACATTTAAAATAATAATTTTAAATTATATTTATTTGCTTTTAAATTTAAATATGTGTTTATCATTTTTATCTGGATTCTGTTTTTATTTTAAAATGAACAGTCAAGTGTGGTGGGGCATATCTGTAGTTCCAGTTACTGGAGTGGAGTGGCTGAGCTAGGAGGATCACTTGATTCTAGGAGGTTGAGTCTAGCATGGACAATATAGTGAGATCCTGTCTCTAAAAAAAAATAAAAATAAGGATGGTGATTTGGTGTGCAGATGCTCTTTAACTTAAGATGGGTTTACATCCTGATAAACCCATCTTAAGTTGAAATATCATAAGTTGAAAACGGGCGTTTTATAGACATAATGACATTGGAAACCCCAAAACACAATATCCAGAAAATGCTGGCCACGCAGTACGGTGTAGAATATTGGTTGTTTACCCTCGTGGTTGTGTGGCTGACTGAGAGCGGCAGCTCACTGCCTCTGCCCAGCATAGTGAGATAGTACCCTGCTTCATATTGCTAGTTCAGGAAAAGATCAAAATTCAAAGTATGGTTTCTATTGAATACGTGTTGTTTTTACATCATTATATAAAGTTGAAATATCTCAAATTGAACCATCATAGTTGAGAACCATCTGTGTTTGTAGTTGTCTTTTATGTATTGGTAGTAAGGTTTGCATTCTGCATTGGTAGATGTATCTAGTTCAGGCAGTCAAACTCCTAGGAATGTTTTTGACAGGCACTGAATAAGACCAAACATAGCTAGCTAAAATATAGGGTCGTATTATATATGTATTTTTATTTTTCTGTATATTATGATGTTTTGACGTCTTAAAAAACCTTTCTGGCTGGGAAGAGATTGCCCCTCCAGAGGTTAGCCAATTCTTAGAAGTAGCCAAAAACTGAGCTGGGAGCATGCCTATGATATGCACACTAACCAATCCCCACCCCTTTTCTATCTGGCCCATACACCTAGGAGGCAATATCCTCTACCTTATCATCCCCAGGGCCAGGTACCTGGAAGCTAGAGACCCATTCTTATAGCCCAGAAGTCACTGGAATTATTCAAACTAAGTAATCCTTAACTATTTACCCTGCCCTGCCTTGCCTTTCCCTGGGAAACCCCAGTAAATGCTTTGGCCTAGGCATTTCCCTTGCTCGTTTTTCTGCCACCTAACCAAAACCTAGCGTTTCCCCTGTGATCCTGTGTGGCATGTGATGTGACTTCCTGTCCAGAATTTGTAAGTATAATAACCTTTGTTTTCATGAGGGACTTCCCTTTGTACTCTGTGGCCACATCTGTCTATCATGTAAAAGAGCACAGAAGAGAATATTATGTATTGCTTTATGAATAACCATGTCTGAAATAAGACATTGTAACTTTTGACATAATTAGGTATGCCACAGGAGCTTCCATAACATCTCTTATTTTTGTTTTTTCTTTTCTTATTCCTACATAGCTAGTAACTCCTTATTTTATTGTTTATATTTGATAATTGCTTTGTTGAAAATTCTGCAGGCCTTACAATATATTATCAAATGAATATATAGATTTGAATGGGTTCATCATTTTCATGTTTATTGATTTTTCTGCTGTTTCTAACCGAAGCTACCATAAAACTTACCTGAAAAATATAATAACTAAGGAATAGACTGTAAGACAGTAACAAAAAAATTCAGTATATAGTGGTTCCAAGCAAATGGTTTATTTTCATTTCACACCACACAGACCAGAGGGAGAAACCCCAAGGCTGTCAGGGTACCTCTGCATCCTTAATATGTGACTTCAGTCTCTGTGCACAAATTGCTTTAGCTGTTTCCATCTCCCAGCCAGCAAGAATACAGAAAAAAAGGGGCAGGAGCGTATACATTCCTTTCTGGAAGTGAGGAGGAACATACTTAATGTCCATTGATATTTAGAACTTAAGTCACATGGCCACACTAAGCTGAAAGAGAGGCGGGCAGTGTAGTCTTTAGCTGGGCAGCCATTTTCAAGCTTGGGCATTCTGTAGGGGGAGAATGGCTATTGGTGGGTAAATAGTTGTTTCTGCTGTAAACATATATAGTTTTTGAAGAAAATAGTTTTTGATAATTACCACCCCAAAGCCACAAAATTGGTAAAACTATATTTTCAAGTTTAATATGGCACAATGCTTTACTGGAAATGTCTTTTAAAATTGGATTAAAACATCACTTAACTGGCACCAGTTTACTTGGATTTTTCTTTTGATGGGATTCTCACTACATGCACATTCCTTCCCTTTTATTCACACCTTACTCACACTATCCATAAACACATACTTTGCATCATTTGTTTGTTTACATGTATAACAAATACTGGTTAAAAGTGAGGCTGTGGCTATGCTAGGTGACAAAAATGCACTTGTGTTATTGTTCAGTCTTTGTTCATCATTGTGACTTCAAGTTTCAGCAAAATCTCTAGTATTCAAAAAAAGATGATCCTTTTAGGATTTAGTGCTTTCTGCTGTGACCTCAAAGGTAGACATTGGAGTACAAAAATAGTACTTTTAGAGGCATTTGGTATATTTTGATTCTTTGAGATCTGTAGTTAACCTAACTTCTTGTCCTGTGAAGTTTTTTCCTTGTGTACTTATGAATAAACATCATATACAAAATAGTTATGAAAAGATGATAATATGTTTGGGAAATACAAATTCTGTCTTGGAACTCAAAACCAGAATTGTCTTTTGTTAATGTTCTTTAACATTAAGTTCTTCATGGTGAATATCATTAAATTATTTACTGCCAAGTTTAATAGAGTAAACCTAACTTTTCATACATAATGCATTTTTGAAAATATATGTGAAGGTATATCTAAATGTTGAACTAATTGACTAAAAATATGAAAATATTCTGTAATTTTTGAAAATATGTATATAAGTTCAATGAGTATATGAAAAGAGCTTAAAGTTGACCACTTTTGGAACTTCTGTTGAGTTCCATCCTTTTTGCCAACTGTATTGAGTTTATGACACCTATGTTACTTAGTGTTAATATGAATACTTCTTTTTGTCCTTTATTTTCACTCAATTTTGTACAATAAGGACAAAATTCAGAAAAGTATTATAATATTTGTATAAATAAACACTACTGTACAAAGGTGGCAACACAACTAAAGCTAAAATTTTGCCTAGAAGTTTTACTACTGTTCATCAGCTGCTGTATGGAAGGAGGTTCAGGCTATTATGCTGGAAAATCACATGTGTCAAAGTTGTTGATTGCTACTTCTGTGTTCAGTAGCCAATGTGACCAGGGCCAGTTACTCTCACTGTTAAAAAAAAACAAACCAAAAAACTGTTATTGTTCTGTTTTCCTCACTATGAAAGTAATATATGCTAATTGAAAAAATACTGGAAATTCAGAAATTATGTGCTGTTTTTTAATTCTTTTTAATGTTCTTACACATTAATCAAATTATTTTCATATACTTAGTGCTTCCAGAATTCTCCTTAGTACTCTACTTTGACTACAGATGCTGACCAGTTGGAATTTTCTAGATTATTTTTGATTTGCCAGTGCTAAAGATTACTGTAATTCATTTGAATTCTTTACATGTTAGTGATATTAAATCTCTAGTGTTATTAAATATTTTAAATATTTTATGTAATCAAATTTGTATAAAACATTATGATCCTAATTTTTATTTTTAAATTTTTTTGATGGAGTCTCGCTCTGTTGCCCAGGCTGGAGTGCAGTGGTGCGATCTTGGCTCGCTGCAACCTCCGCCTCCTGGGTTCAAGCAATTCTCCTGCCTCAACCTCTTGAGTAGCTGGGATTACAGGTGTGCGCCACCATGCCTAGCTAATTTTTGTATTTTTAGTAGAGACAGGATTTCACCATGTTGGTCAGTCTGGTCTTGAACTCCTGACTTCGTGATCCGCCTGCCTCGGCCTCCCAACGTGTTGGGATTACAGATGTGAGCCACTGCGCCAGCCATGATCTTCTTATGCTCAGAAAATCCTTAATGTATGGATGTGATAAATATTCTTGTTTTTAGCTTGTATTTAACTCTTAAGATATTTGGAATTAATTTGGTTGTAAGGTGAGGCGCCAGTAACTATTTTTCTTCTCAAAGTGGTTAGTTTATCACAGCCAATTATCGAATGTTTTAAAATTTTATTTCAGATATTTTAAGTTTATTTAATATATTTACTGGATTAAATATGAGTCCTAGTAAGATTACATCTTATAATAACGATGGATTTAAAATGAAATGGTGGTTGGGAGAGGAATTTGGTATTCTTATATAGGAGTTCTGGTTTTGAAATTTTTTAAGCATGCATTTGACTATTGATTACTTTTAAATTGTATACAATATTCCAACAAAGTCAGAATTTTTACATTTTTATAAGTGGGCTATTAGTATCTGTAGTGTTTGTATCACTTTCTAGTCTGAATCTAGGTGAAATACTAAATACATCACTGAGTTGATAATAAGTTTAAATATTTCCTTGTTAAGTTTTTTTGCCAAGTAGAACCAAAAACCTATGCTTTAATTAAATGTATTATGTGTTTTTTTTTCAGAGTACAGTTTTATATAATGTATCTTTAAAATCAGTTACTTGCAGAATCTGATTTTTTTTTCTTTTTCAAGGGAAAAATTTATACACAAATGAATATGTGGCAATTAAGTTGGTAAGTTCCTGTTTCTTAATTTTTCTTAATTATTTCTTTGTTACTTTTTAAGTGATTAACTTACATATTTTAATTACTTTTTGTTTGCATGTCATTTGTAATTTGGATGTTTATTTGACAGTTATATGCATAGCTAATCTTTTGTTGTTAAGCTCCTAACATCATCCTGCTCTTAAAGTATATGGTAATGTGTAGGACATTTTTGTTTGTCTGTGCCACAAAAACTCAATCCCTTTACTTTGGCAGCATTATAGAACTGAATTTCTGGATCATGGCCCTATTTTTAATTTAGGGAAGGATTTTTAATTAGATAAAAATTAAGATTTTGCCTTCTGATTCAAACATTTTGATAAAACAGAAGTGTTCTTAGTATTCAGGATTATATTCTCTGACAACATACTTCCAGGTAGCTTCTGAAGTTTCTTTTTAAATTCTTACTTCATATATATGGCAAAGCTGGATATTGCTTGACTTTCAGGGATCCAGAAATGCTTGATGTGGTAGGTGATAGATAACAGGGAAAGCAAACTCCCGTGAAATTATTCTGAAGTCTTCAATATGCCCAGTATGACAGCTGCAAAGCAGAGAGAGATCTCTTTTGGAAAAATTGGGATCTAGGAATTATTTTTATACAACATACTTTTTCTGGTACAACTTTTCTGTCTGGTTTGCCAGCCAGATTTCCCTGAAGTTTAGCATGGCTTGGTTTTCTCTGCCTTTCTCAACCTTGTCTGTCAATATAACCTCTGTTATTAGGGTAATGTGAAATGAATATATAAAAGAGAGACTATTAGGAGAAGAGGCAAATGGGAGGAAATAGAAAAACTCTAATATTTAATATTAAGTATCTTTTGAGTATAGATCAAGTTTTAGTGTAACAAATGTTTATTTTCACTCAAAATAAAGATGTACAGTAGGGTTGCAGTGCCATGAAGAGAGACTGGTTGGCTGACATGTGGCTTTAGACTGGGTTTTAGCTAGATGAGTCCATCTTGGTAGTAAGATCTGGTCCTTGGCTTATGAAACAAAACCTGATAAGGTTATCTCACCAGTTGTCAGCGTTTCTTAGAGGTGGATTCACAGTAATTAATTCACACTATCAAGCTCTCAGATTCAGGAAAGAGTGAATTTCTAACTAATAATGAGGTATTTTACAGGTCTAGAAAGCCCAAATTTCTTTCTATAGGCCGATGTACATAGAAAGCCAAGTTAAAATTACAGGATCCCCTTATGAGCATAAAATCAGAACAAGAGGTTGGTGAATATTAATCACAGTGGGGAGGCCTACTGTGGGATCCGCTTGCCTCGGCCTCCCAAAGTGCTGGGATTACAGGCTTGAGCCACTGTGCCCAGCCTGGACATTGTTTGAACAGGCATTGCCGACTTTCATTTCTTTGAAATTCTTCCTTTTCTCATGTTTTAGGCCAGTGGTCCTGAACCTACAACAATTCTTGTGGTGTGCAAGGATAAAAGTGTGGCAGTGTTTACAGTCTGTGCTATTGATGCAACAGCCTGTAGAGAGCAACTCTACTCACGGGAGCGTGTTTTGTTTGTGAATGATATTTATCTGATATGTTAAGGCAGATAAACCGTCGTGTCAAAGCGGAAACCCCTGCTCTAGACTGACTTTTCGTTGTCTGTTACATTCATTAAGTGGTGATCCTTAGGTCCTATTATTTATAGATTTGGAACTTGTTCAGACCATTGATGCCTTACTAAACATTTATTATGTCATCTTTCAGCCTTCTTATATACATACCCATATATCACTTTTTAAAGTTTATTTTTGTGCTGTATCTCTGTCCTCTTAATTACTTTTCTCCCCTTTTTTAGAGAGAAAAAGCACAATGATCAGCTTTAAATGATCGTTTAAAGCACAATGATCAGCATTACATGTAATAATTATGGTTATTCATTGTTCTTTGGGGGAACTAGGAATGGTTTTGGATCTATGTTTCTAGTATTTTGAGGTTGTAGTGTGGTATCTAGTCATGTTCACCTCAAGTTCATCCAAAATATTGGAAGGACAGAAAACTTCTCACATATACCATTAAACGATAGTTTGTTACTTAGTTCATGATTTCCTTATATGTTTTTTCATTTGTATCTGTTATATCTATTTGTGCCAGATAACGTGATTTTGTTTAGACCTGCCATAAAAGTAATCACTTGAAAATCTTATGTCTGTATACCTCAGTGCTATCTGGCTTTTATACTTTGCTTGGTACAAATAAAGGCATAATTTGATAACCTGAGTTCGGAGAGCAGATTTCTGTGACTGCTTTCAGCTTCGTCATCTCTTATGAAGATTTTTTTCGTTTGTCTAATATTACCCTAGTTCAGATCAAAAGTTTGCTTCAAGATAATTTGTTAATATTACCTCAGCTACCATCCTTATATCTTGTTGTACATGAATAATGAAAATATCATCCTGGGGAAGGTGACTTTTATTATATAGTGTTAAAACTTTGCTGCTTAAGTACTGGAATCTAGTTGAAATTACTCAACTAAGTGAGATTTGGGTCTCTATTTTTATCTAAGGGGTATTAGTGATTGAATAAGTTATGTATTTAATTTCATTTATGATTGTTTACATGGACACCTTTTTATTGCATCTTAAGGTTATGTACTTCTAGGTAGTTAACTGAATAATTATAGGTAATATAGTGCTATATGTATAGAAGGCACCGTTTTAAGTACTTTATAGAAAGGTTAAGTTTTAACCCAATTTTACAGATGAGGGAACTGGAAAGTACAGAAAAGTTAATTTGCTGAAAGTTACACAGTTAGAAGTAGAGGATTTAGGATTCAAACCTAGTACAATTTAGTTTCAGTGTCTATGCTCTTAACTACTATACTATCCTGCCTCTCAAGAACTAAGCTGATTGTTTTTCTCCTGTAATAAAATTTCTAAATTTTGCAGTGGGATATTAATGTTGTTTATGTGAATTCTTTTGTTGTTGCTCATAGTTTCGTTATGATGTGTTGGTATAAAATTCTTTTTACTTACCCTGTTTGGGATTCACATTCCTCTTGAATTGGTGGTTTGTTATCCTCATGAATTCTTGAATATTCATAGCAATAATTTATCCAATTATTGCCTCTGCTGACTTTTCTGTCTCCTTTCCTCCTGGTACTCTTATCAAATCCATACTAAACCTCACTGGATTGTCCAGGTCTCTAATCTTTTCTTCTGTTTTCCAGTATTTCTTCCTTCATGATACATTCTGTATAGTTTTTCTGTCTGCCTTACAGTTTCCAAATTCTCTCTTCTGTTATGCTAATCTGCTGGCAAAATGAGTTTTAAATTTAATTATTGTATTCTCTTATTTTTCAAAGTTCTGTTGATTCTTTTTGAAATTTTCTCTTACCTTTATACTTTTCTGTTGGTTCTTTTTAAAATTTCCTGTTACCCTGATACAGTTTTCTGCTTCTTGTATTTTCATATTTAATATTATTTCTAATGTCTAAAACCTATGTTTCCTCTGTACATGTTGTGTGTGTGTGTATGTGGGGTGTGTGTGTGTGTATGAATCTCAAAAACATCTTATGTCGAATGATAAAAGCTGGACACAACAGAAAGCATACACTGTATATCATTTAGGTGAAATCCAGCAACAGGCAAAACTAATCCAAAGGTGGTAAGTAAAAAAGGGATGATGGAAATGCTCTATAGATTGGTGTGGTGGTTATAGGGATACATGGAGTTGATATGGATTTAACACTTATGAACTGTGTGTTTTATTGCATATGAGTTATACCTTAGGGAAAAAAATTTAAGACATTGTTGCTACTATCAGCATTTTCATATTCCCATTTTTGTTCTTTCTTACTATCCTATGGCTTAACTTTAATCTAGAACCTTTATGGAAGAAATATACAGTTCAGAGGTGAATTTGGGGAACCGGAGAAATAGTAAAAGGACCATCATTTCTCTAGTGATGAATGTTCAGAACGTATTTTTCTCAGGGTCAGAGTCAAACTTAAGGGATTTTTCTGCTGCCTGATCTAATGGCTACTTAGTTTATGTACATTTGTAGCATCATTTTATTTTACATTGAACAGAAAGTTGATTTTTATATGAATCTAATCTTAGACAAAGATGCCTAGTAGACTATTACGTAATATATGGCATTGACACCAAAATTTGTAACATTTGTGTTGGGGCCTAGTGCCCTTTTAATAACTTAAATGTCTTTTTTTGTTTGTTTTTCAATTAGGAGCCCATGAAATCAAGAGCACCACAGCTACATTTGGAATACAGATTCTATAAGCAGTTAGGATCTGGAGGTAAAGTCTTGTATTAATTTTTAAATTTGAAATAAAGTGGATTGTCATGACTTTTTAGTTTCAAGGAATGTTTTTTTAAGTTTGGTTAAGAAAATCACTTCATACAGCTATGTTTATTATACATTTTCTTACTATTGTCTTAGGATCCCTTTTTAATTTTATGACAAATTTGGAGCTTTTTATGTTTCTGCTGATACAAGTAGAGAACATTGTGAAAATATTTAATTTGAGTATATAAAATGCATACTTCTTCCATATTCTTAGTCTTTTTGGCACTATTATAGCTGTTGAAGTGGCTTATAATATAGTGGTAGGCTGAAAAATGGCCACATAGAAGATATCCGTATCATAATCCCTAGAACCTCTACATGTTACTGTATGAGAAAGACTTTGCAGGTATAATAAATTAAGGATTTTGAGATGGAGAGATTATTCTGGATTATCTAGTGGGCATTAAATGCAATTACAAGTCTTTGTAAGAGAGGCAGGGGGACATTTACGCATGCAGAAAAGGAGTAGGCATTGTGACTGGAGCAGAGCAGCCATAAGAATCTGGGAGAGGCTTCTAGTACTTTTGCCTAGAGTCTCTAGAGGGAGTGTGGCCTTGCAAACACCTTGATTTTTTGGCCCAGCGAAACTGATTTCAGACTCTCACCTCCATAACTGAAAAAATAAATTTCTGTTGTTTTAAGCCACCAAATTTGTAGTAATTTGTTACAGCGACCCTAGGCAACTAATGTGGGTATGTTTTTATATAAACTCTAAATTTAAGTGAGATTATTTCATGCCACTAGAGATAATTCATGGAAAAACTTTCTATTGTATGTTACATTTTCTTTATGTTAAAAAGGTTCTCACAGCACTTTTCTGTATACTTCTATTCAATAAAGGATTTTACTTGTATAGCTTCTTGTATGATACAGGTAGGGGAATTTTGTTTCTCCAGATTTGATGAAATGGAATTTCTTCATGTATCTTTTCGTAAGCATGTTTACATTCTAGTGGATAAAGCTGTCCATTTAATACTGATACCAAATTTACATTCTGTTTTTCTAAGAGCACACTTTGCAAATGAATAGTCATTGCAGGGACAATAAGTTTTAAATTTTGTAGTAATGTGTTCATCACTACAGACTTCTTATAATACGTATTTAAGTCTGATACAGACAGGCCTCAGGGAGTTATCAGAATTATCACTGACAACTGGGATTTAAAGGCTATTGGGATAAAACTAATTATGTGTGAAACTATACATATTAGTTAAGACTAGCAAATAAGAAGTTAAGTGGGAATAAAATGAACTTATTGACTCATGTACTTGGAAATTCAAGGAAATGACTTGATATATAAGACATTGTTCTATCCAGTGCTCCAAATACTGTCATCAACATCTCAAGTCTCTATGGTACGCCTTTTGAGTATGTGTAGGCTTCACTCTCTGGTTGGCCCTTCTTAAGAGATGCTGGAGGTGGCCACCAATAACCTAGGCTTAGCAATTATGAAAACATCTCTTTCCTAAAACTTTCAGCAAAAGTTGTAGGACTAAATCTTACTGCCTTATGTCATGCTTATCCCTGATTTAATTACTATGAATTTGATTGCCTCAAGTTAGATCAAATGCTTATCCGAACTTTAGGGAAATCGAGGTGTTATATAAGGGGGATTGGATGCCAGGGTGATTAAAAAAAAAACAACACACATCTATCTAGTACAGTAGTAAAACTGTCGTTTGAAGGAATAGGATTGAGTGGTTTAATTAGAAATGAGTAAGTCAGTTTAGAGTTTAGCAAGTCATTGAATTGAATAACAAATGTGTACTTTTATTATTTTAACTTTTTTCTGTTTTATATTTAAAAACTATGTCAGAAATAGTAAGACTAAAAAAGAAACATCTTTTAGGACTTGAATGCCATAGGACTGCAGTGTTGCACAACTGCAGGGACCACCATTTACAGGGTAGTCTCTATTTACTAAGGGTGCTATGCTCCTCTGTGCTCTATGGGTGTCATTTACATAGATTGAAATACAAATGGTCTTACTGAAGGTGTGCATCATGTGGCTCTGAGCTCTGACACGTGTGGGTATTTTAGAGTATTTTGTACGAGTCGTGAATTTGAGCATGTTTTTTGTGGTTTTTTTCGGTCATTTGTGAATTTTATGAAAGCATTTTTAAGTACCTTTGTGAGCTTTGTAGAACATCAAGAGTGCTTAATTGTTTTGGAAGAACTGATGACTTTTAAACAATTTGATTTTGGAATTCATATCTGAAAAGATTATATCTTCAGACTGCTCTTAATTATAAACAGGCTATTTAGAGTAACTCAGCCTGTAATTTTCCTATGGTTTGCTGAATTTCATTTATATAGCAATTTGTTTGTTAATATTCTCTTTAAAAATAGATTTAAGTAACATCTAGCATATATAAAGAACTTCTAAAACTCACCAACAAAAATAGACAAATAAAGGACAAATAAATTCCGCTTACATGAGGCACCTAGAATAGTCAAATTCATAGAGGCAGAAAGTAGAATGGTGTTTTCTGGGGGCTTGGGGAGAGGGCAGAAATGGGGAATTATTGTTCACTGGGTAAGAGTTTCAATATGGGATGATGAACACATTTTGGAGATGGATGGATAGTGGTGATGGTTGTATAATAATGTAAATGTACTTAATACCACTGAACTGTACACTTAAAGATGGTTTAAATGATAAGTTCTATGTGTATTTTACCACAAAGAAATTGAAAATGGATTTATTTAGAATTATTTAGTGAGGTATCTGTGAAAAAATACACAATTTGGTTTTGCCTGTTTGGGTTTTGGTCCTCCTGTAAATCCATGCTTCTTTCTCTTTATGTAGCTTCTCTGATAATATCTCTCTTTACATTATTTAGCTTTGCATAGGATTAGAATATTGTTTTATACCATTATCACTCTCTGTGATAGCAAAAATTTAATGTATTGAATAGTCTTGTTTTGTCACATCTACTCAGTATTCATTGAGTCAAATGAAGACCTAGATTTGGGAGTCATCAGCACATAGATGGTTTTTAAAGCTAAAGAAATGGATGAGATCTCCCTGAGGAGAGTATAGAGGTTGACAAGAAAAGAATAGCAAGAACAAAGTTGTGTGGACCACTCCATTGGTTATGAATAGATTTGACTCTTAATAACAAAAATTGTGGCTGCCGTAGCTTCAACAAGTAAAGGTATGTAATGTGAGACAAATGAGTTCAGAGGTGGGCAATTGTAGGGTTGGTACAGCTGCTCAAAAGTAAGGAACCAGGCTCCTAACCTTAGTGTGTGGCTTCATCCTGCAATCCTGGATTTTTTGTAACAGTAGGGAAGGAGGAAGAAATGAAGTTACTATTTGTGTAAAGGTAACTTCCAGTTCTTTATCTCCTGCTTCCATTCTTTAAGTCTAGCTGTATATGAATATCCCTACTGAAATCAGAAATTCATATAGCTGGAATGAGTTCCCTACCTTCTTTTGCCCTTATTTTCTCAACAATTTCTCTCTCTCTTAAAAGACCTTCCTGCTTGGTCTTTTGGATTACCTGATTCCATTAGTTCCACATCTGTTCAAGCTGAAATGTTAGCCTCCTCTGATTTTGGTGTATTGGTGTAGTAAAGTTCTGTCAATTTTGTCTCTTAAAATCTGTCTTGACTTCGTTCTCTTCCAGTCCCCATTGTCACTTTTCTTCGAATTGGGCTTCCTCTTGAATATCTCAACACCCTTTTTACCTCTACCTGCACATAGGGGCACATCATTTGGTATAAAGTCCGAATTTCTTTCTCTTTCTACTGACCTACTTTTCAGTTGCACTACACTTACTATTCCTTGAGTAGATCTTACTATTTTCACATGTCTGTATTCTTTCTGGAATATCTTTCTTTTCTAATTAATTGCTTTTTTCTTTAAGCCTTAGCTAAATGTCACCTGCTTAGCAATGCGTTTTCTGACATCTTTTCCTCTCCAGAAAAGCGTCTTATTTGATCTGATATTATTTTGAATATGAAAACCTTTGAAACCTTTATTTTTCTTTTATCATATGGTAATTATTATTTGTCTATGTCTACTCCACTGAGTTTTGAACTCTTTGAGGGCAGTGATAATGATATGTTCATCTTTTTCTTCTTGGTAGCAGAATGATTGGCAGTTGTAGGTTCTTGGTAAATGGTTGAAAGAATAAATTCTTAAATAACAATAATAGACTGTTTTCTTTCATTAGATGTGAAGTTGGGATATATAATCTTCAAATTTCCTATAGTTTTCTAACTTCTGTGATCCTGTGATATTTTAATATTACACAAAATCATTGTATTATTAATTTTGAGTTTATTCTATTTCTGGACAAATAATACAATTTCAAATTTTTAAATTTTTAAAATTAATTTCATTTGTGTTATCCTATGATTAGGTAAATTTATTTTCTCATTTTAGACAACTAGAGATCAAAGGAAAAAATTATTGATGAGAATTTTCTAATTAATGGAAGTGGTAACCCAGGAGATATGCAGAAATTTTTATATTAAAACTTACTGAACTGTACAACTCAGCCATCTAAAATTAATCACTTTCTTGAGAAGGGTGGGCTTTAATTATTAGAATTAACTCAGTTTCTTCATTTACTTGAAAATAAAGTATATTTGAATTGTTGATATTTCATGAAAATGCATAGAACATATTTGAAATTTATGGGAAAATTGTTTTTGAAGATCTGTGATTCTGAGTAACACTTCTTAATTTTTTTTGACATTAGTTTAAATAGGCTACATTAGGAGAAACTGCAATTAATGTATTCCTTGGAACATCTTAATTAGCTGATATTTTTAATCATAGGAAATAAAACCTTTTTTCTGTCATAAATTACTACTTATCAGGGGAAGTTAATGAACTTTTTCTCTGTCATAAATTACTATTCTTGGCAAATCTCTAACTATGGAAATGATATTAAAAATACTGTTTGACACCATGCATATGTTAAATCATCATTTCTCAAGTGGCTTGACTTGTTGAGAGTCCTTGAACTATGTAGTTCTAAGCAATAATTTGATGGTAGCCACAGGTGCTGTTACTAAAATTGTAACTCTTTATAAAAATGTTGCCTTTTGAAAGGTGTTTGAAAAGCCCCCTCGTTCTTCTTTATGCTGATCCTTCTGCCTTCTTGATTTGTGCCTTGTTATAAAGTCTGGATTTATGTACTCCCTACATTTTTTACTCTGGTTTATAGATACCTACATTTTCACTTTCAAGACAATTTAGTTCCATCTGCTGGTTAAATGAACGTTGGTGATTTTGTAATGCATGGAAATTTTATTGTACTGTTCACTTTTGAGAAGTATTATGGGTAATAGTATAAACTTTGTTAAAAGTTGTGGGTGTAAACCATTCAGTAGTATCTAAAACTGATTTAATTCACAGTTACCAGGTCAAGTTTCTCAGACCATGTTTTAGGTAAGACATTCAAAAAATTCTGCTCTATGTATATTATAAGCTGTTGTTTGGTAAAATTGAAAAGAAGTACTGTAAAAAGCATGAAAGTTCAGTGAATAAATACTTAGAATATTACTGTATTTTGATATTAACAAAAATAATGAAAATATGATATGAGTGGGTTAGTCAGTAGTGTAAACTTAATCTCAGCCCAGATAACCAACAGTTTATGTAGCATATTCTTAGAATTCCTTTTTCTATCATAGCTAAATTGCTTTTAGAAGAAGTCTTTAAAAATATGTAATACTTCTGATTCTTTAAAGAGGTCTCTCTGTATGGAAATTTCTACAGGTTTTGCATTGCTAAACATTTATTTATATGTGAATATATACTTACATTGGTACTACTATCATAGTAGATGGAAGTGTACATTTTTTTTCTGTTAAAGTTGTAGTTTATGGAGAATGGGTACATTTGAAGAATGTTATGCATTATCAGTAAGAAAGAGGTGTTACCTGATAGTGGTTTTAGTTTGGTTTATATGGTGCAGGTGTTAGTGTGGTTGTGTGTGGTGTGAATACTATAGTATTTTCAGTGATTAAGCACATAGGAATCTTAAACAAAAAGCAAACCATACTTTTGAATAGGGTATTACTAAATATACATAATTTTTGTAATTCCTCCTGCAGTAGTAAAAAGATAGAAAGTATAAAACCATGAAAAATTACGAAAATTTCATATTTAGTTTTGCTTTAAGTGTTATATAACGCATTGTAAGAATAAAAGATTTATAAGCTTGTAGCTTAGGGACTGGGGGGGGGGGAAGAATCATAGAGTCCATTTTTTCCTTAAATTTTATAGGCCCAAATTGGATAACAACTTAAATTCTTTTCAGTTTTTGCAACGGATAAATTTTTGTTTGTCGGTGATGTTATTTTTTTAATGTTGTTTGAATGTTAGAATATTTTCTACATGTGTAAATTAAATCATCACAGAAAGGACTGTTGCTCTTTTTTACAGTGGGCTAACTTGATTCCTTTTATTTGGGGTTAACTGATAGAATTTTACTACTACAGGCAGATATTGTGGTCTTTTAATGGAAGGACTGTTACCAAGTCTATAACTCAGTACACCTGTTGGTTCATAGTAGCGCTTACTATTCAGCTAAGACAGCACTTCTTAAACTTCTGGGTCTTGGGATTCTTTTATGCTCTTACCCTTTTTGAGTATGTCAGAGCACTTTTGTTGTTGTGGGTCTTAGCTATTGATATTTACCATATTAGAAATTAACACAGAAATATAAAAATGTTGCTATATTTGTTTAAAATAAAAATAATAATTGAGACATTTTAAAATCAAGGCAATTTTGTTGATATACTTTCCAAAATAAAAACAGTGAGAAAAGTAACATCGTTTTACAGATTTTGCAAATCTCTTTTAATGTCTGGCTTAATAGTAAACAACTAGATTCCCATATCTTCTGCATTTAGTATATTGTGATAACACAAGTCCCATAGTCTCTGGAATGAGAGTGAAAAAAAATATTTGTGTTATTACAAAATAATTCTGATATTTCTGACTTCCTG
This sequence comes from Mandrillus leucophaeus, assembly GCF_000951045.1. Taxonomy (NCBI): domain Eukaryota; kingdom Metazoa; phylum Chordata; class Mammalia; order Primates; family Cercopithecidae; genus Mandrillus; species Mandrillus leucophaeus. The sequence continues at coordinate 2,063,454 of NW_012103321.1, read as the reverse complement.
CAAGGGTCTCACGGACCACCCCTGTCCTCAGGAGCTTCAGGCCACATGTTGAAAACTGTTGACCTAGGAGTATAAGCATTTGTGCTAAAGGTTAAGAATGCCTTAATGCAAAATTACCTTAAAAAAAGATAGGGTAATACTGTGTGATAATTCTGTACTTAGCATTTCTAGCCACGATTTAGGTTTTCTTAATCAGAGCTGTTTAAATTAAATCAGGAAGTTTAAATTTCCTAATAAGTTTGTTAGTACTTTTGTTCTAATTCTTCCTATTTGTGTTAGGCTCTTCTTGTGTTGCTATAAAGAAATGCTGGAGTCTGGGTAATTTATAAGAAAAGAGGTTTAATTGGCTTATGGTTCTGTAGGCTGTATAGGAAGCATGGTGCCAGGCATCTGTTCAGGTAAGGCCTCAGGAAGCTTACAGTCATGGCAGAAGGCAAAGGGGAAGCCAGCTTATCACGTGGAGAGAGTGGGAGCAAGAGAGAGAGAGAGAGAAAGTGAGGGGGAGGTACCACACACTTTTAAACCAAATCTCATAAGAACTCACAATCATGAGAACAGCACAAACCCATGAGGGATCTGCCCCACTAACCCAGTTAACTCCCATCAGGCCGCACCTTTAACTCTGAGGGTTATAACTCAACGTAAGATTTAGAGGGTACAACATCCAAACTGTATCAGTATTTTACATTTTACATGAAGAATTCTAGACCTGAAAATGGATCATGATACTACTGTGAAATGGATCATGATATTATTTCCTTAATGGTCTACTTAACTTACCTGTTAGGAGCTGAAGTATTTAAAAACTTGACACAAAGTACCAAGCAGTCTTTAATAGTTCCTATGTATTACTGTTGTGTGACTTAATTTTGTTTTGTCACTTAAAAGGAACACTAACATATTAAATGAGATATTTAATGAAGTGAATTTTTGGGGAGTGAGGGTGAGATTATATTTTCAGATATGTGAATTTTGTATTCATACTCCTTGAGCTTTTGGGAAAAATAAACTTCTCTTGAAAAGTAAAGATACTGGAAATTATCAGACCTAACTTTCATGAATTCACAGCGGATAGCTTTTTATATTAGTCTGAAATAAAAATAATTTTAGAACCACTGGAATGGGTGGAGTAAGATTTTATAATTGAAAATTCGCTAGGTATAAGAACAAACTTTCTTTCTGAGCCTCTCGTGCCCTCTTTTTCCTTACCTCTCTCATTTCTAAAAAATCTCTACCTTGTGATACAACCTACCATTTACGTTGCCCTGGTGGTTTTGGTTTGTTTTTGCTTAGGGTGTACCCTGCCTCAACCTCTATTTGTTAGTTGCAGTTCTTCTTAACTCTTAAAAATTTAAGTTGTTTGCTCAGTGATTTAAAAAAAAAAAAAAAACAAAAACTGTCCAGACTTGTTCTGGGAAATAAAATTATAGTTTGATGTAAATATCATTTTAAGTCTTTCTTTGTGGTCCTAGAAAAAAGAAAGCATTTTTTTTCCTGATTGCAAAAATAGCATACATTCATAATAAAAATTAGAAAAAGTTTTTTTTAAAAAAAGTGAAAGTAGAAATCACCAGTGCTTCCAGTAATCTGTTAGCTTTCTGCTTTTTTCTTGTATTATCTTTTCTATTCATATGTATGTTTAATGACTGTATTAGTCCATTTTCTTGCTGCTGATAAAGACATACTCAAGATGGGGCAATTTACAAAAGAAAGAAGTTTATTAGACTTACAGTTCCATGTGGCTGGGGAGGCCTCACAATCATGGCGGAAGGTGAAAGGCACATCTCACTGGCAGACAAGAGCTTGTGCAGGCAAACTCCCGTTTTTAAAGCCTTCAGATCTTGTGAGACTCATTCACTATTACAAGACCAGTACAGGAAAGACCCAATCCCATAATTCAGTCACCTCCCATTGGGTTCCCACAACATGTGGAATTGTGGGAGTTACGATTCCAGATGAGACTTGGGTGGGGTCACAGCCAACCATATCAATGACTCATTAGAAATATTTTAAGGCCAGGCATGGTGACTCACGCCTGTAATCCCAGCACTTTGGGAGGCCGAGGTGGGTGGATCACTTGAGGTTTGGAGTTTGAGACCATCCTGGCCAACATAGGGAAACCCTGTCTCTACTAAAAATACAGTAAAAATATTAGCTGGGCGTAGTGGCAGGTGCTTACAATCCCAGCTATTTTTGGGAGGCTGAGGCAGGAGAATCCCTTGAACTGGGAAGCGGAGGTTGTGGTGAGCTGAGATTGCACCACTGTATTCCAGTCTGGGCAATACAGTGAGACTCCATTTAAAAAAAAATTTTTTTTTTATCTCCAAAGATAGTTGAAGGCTGTATTATATTCCATAGAATAGGTATGACATATTAGGTTGGTGCAAACATAATTGCAGTTTCGGGCTAAGAATTTTAAGTCATTATGACTGGTCTCAAGCACATCTTTATTAATCAAAATAGGAACCATTACAGTGAACACATTTTTTGCCAACAAGAAATAAGTTTGTTTGTTCATGTAGCGTAAAAATTGGTGCTTTGGGATTTGATGAACTCTTAGAAAGCATTTTTACTGCATCTTGCTGGTTGTGGAAACGTTTTCCCTGCAAAAAGTTGTCAAGATGCTTGAAGAAGTAGTAGTTGGTTGGTGAGAGGTCAGGTGAATATGGCAGTTGAGGCAAAACTTCATAGCCCATTGAAGCATTTGTTGTGCAGTATGTGGTTGGTGTTGTGATGGAGAAGAATTGCGTCCTTTCTGTTGTCCAATGCCAGCTGCAGGCATTGCAGTTTTCGGTGCATCTCATTGATTTGCTGAGCATACTTCTCAGATGTAATGGTTTCGCTGGGATTCAGAAAGCTGTAGTGGATCAGTCCAGCAGCCGACCACCAAACGCGACTATGACCTTTTTTCGGTGCAAGTTTGGCTCTGGGAAGTGCTTTGGAGCTTCTTCTCGGTCCATCCACTGGGCTGGTTGTCACTGGTTGTCATATAAAATCCATTCTTTGTCTCACGTCACAATACGATTGAGAAATGGTTCATTGTTGTGTGAAGTAAGAGAAGATGACACTTCAAAATGATGTTTTCAAAAAAAATTTTTGCTCAGCTCATGAGGCACCCACTAATTGAGCTTTTTCACCTTTCCAACTTGCTTCAAATGCTGAACAACCATAGAAAGGTCGACAATGAGTTCTTTGGCAACTTCTTATATAGTTGTAAGAGGATCCGCTTTGATGATTGCCCTCAGTTGGTCATTGTCAGCTTCTGATGGCCAACCACTATGCTCCTCATCTTCAAGGCTTTTGTCTCCTTTGTAAAACTTCTTGAACCATCACTATACTGTATGTTTGTTAGCAGTTCGTGGGGCAAATGCATTGTTGATGTTGCATGTTGTTTCCACTGCCTTACGACCCATTTTTGAACTCAAATAAGAAAATCACTCAAATTTGCTTTTTGTCTAACATTTCCATAGTCTAAAATAAATTTTAAGCAAACAACAAGTAATGTCATTAGCAAAAATAATAAAATGAGAAACACGCATTAAAATGATGTATAACATGACCACATTTAATAATGTATTTCAATATCAAACGACAAATTCCAACAATGTAAAAACTGCAATTACATTTGCACCAAGCTAATACTTTGTTTAATTAGCATAGAATTGGTGGATTTTTAGGTAGCTGCCAATTCTTTTTGTAACTGTAACAAACAGTGAAGCTTGAACATCATTATATGCATACTTATGCTTGCTTTGAAAAGGATAGGTAATTTTCCGCCAAAAGCAAAAGGATAGGGTAATTTACCTCCAAAAATGTACTACTTTCTCTTCTCATCAATGTTTTAACCCACAGCTGTCAGTCTTGACTAATTAATTTTTAAATTATGAATATGCCTTTGAAACTAAACCAAAATTTGACAAGTAGTCATTTCTTAAAGGTCAGTTACAATGTAGAGTATAGAAATCATACCAAAAAACCTTTTCTGGTCTCATTCATTAAAATCCATTGTAGTTTGAATGAACCATTTACCCATGTGTGATTTTGTAACTACATGCATTATCTTTTGGAGGACACTGGCTCATTGAGTTATGCATGTATTTCAAATACTAACACATTTCACTACCCAACATTAAATCATAATAGCTAATACCACCATAGTTCCATCAGAACAAGTTTTTAAGTATTGGAAAACTGTGAAGGTCATCATAGCATATAAAAATTTTTACAAAATTCGAATTGCTTGAAAGCTTTAATTTTATTATTGGTAATAAATGTCAGGTTTTCTTGAAGTAAGAGTCTCTTCATTCTTGAGAATGCTTTTTATTTATTTATTTTGCTTCATTGTACTCTTGAATAGCAAAGTTAAAAGTGAATGTTCTTGATTTGCTCTCAGTCGTTAATGGAAAGCATTCCGTCTTTCACCATTAAATGTGATGTTAGCTGGTAGTTTTTCCTGTATTCCCTTTATCAGATTTAGAAACCTTCTATTCCAAATTTTTGAGTGTTATATCAAATGCTTTCTTAGCACCCATTAAGATGGTCTTATGGTTTTTGCCATTTCTTCTGTTATTATGGTGAATTATATTGGTGGATTTTTAAATATTAACCCAACTTTGTATTCCTGGATTAAAGCATTCTTAGCATGGTCTCTCATTCACTTACATATCTGTAATGCCCAACCCAGTCCCATAAAGTTATAGTATATGTTCAGTAAGTATTTGTTCAATTAATTAAGACAGTGAAATTCCTTAAATGGTTTTCCTGTTTTGGAAACTCTTGAAAACTTTTGAAAAAAACAGTCATTTTATAAACCAAAATACACTGCTGTCTGTCGTACTCAGAAGTCATTTCTCAACAACGTTAACTATTGGGAATATAGATGGTGATTCAGAAGGAAGTAGAGAACCTTTTGACAGTCCTTTTTTTTTTCTTTTTGAGATGGAGTCTTGCTGTGTCAGCCAGGCTGGAGTGCAGTGGAGCAATCTTGACTCATTGCAACCTCCACCTCCTGGGTTCAAGCAGTTCTCCTGCCTCAGCCTCCCAAGTAGCTGGCATTACAGACGCGCGCCACCATGCCCGGCCGTTTTGTATTTTTAGTAGAGACGGGGTTTCACCATGTGGGCCAGGCTGGTTTCAAACTTCTGACCTCAAATGATCTACCCACCTCAGCCTCCCAAAGTGCTGGGATTACAGGCATGAGCCACCGTGCCCAGCCGACAGTCCTTTCATTGAAGAAGTTCAAAACCTTTTTATTTTTACATTTTGTATATAGTTCTACCAAGTTTTGATCTAGTTTCCATGCACCCTGCATATCAGAAGTAACAAACTGGAGTGGAATAAGTTATTAGACATTGTTAAATTGAGAGGATGTAAATTAATAACTTTCAGTGGCAGAGAGGGGGAAAAAGCATTATGGAAAGAATTTTAAAAGCTTAGTAGCTGAGAGCCGTTTGTAAATCTTAATTGCATCTCCAGCCTCTTAATGTATATAGCATTGTAAAAGCAGGATTTTAGAGTTGGAATAAACTTAACAAGCCTCTCATTCCCTGTTTCTGAACCTTTTCTCTGCCTTTACACATGTGAGGGGTAGATATGACAAATACATATAAGAGTGGCTGTGGTAGGAGTGGCTTTGATTCCTAGTAGCAGGAGGAGATGGGACAAGCATGTGTGATGTGTGTGTGTTTGCAGGGGGTCCTGATATATACATATTGGGGTGTATCAGAATCTCCGTTTCTGGGGAGGGCACCATGTATGCAGTTTGAATTTGTATCCATTCCTGCTATGATTACACTATCTTTTTTTTTTTTTTTTTTCTGAGAAAGAATCTTGCTCTGTCACCCAGGCTGGAGTGCAGTGGCGTGATCTTGGCTCACTGCAACCTCCACCTCCTGGGTTCAAGTGATCCTACTGCTTCAGCCTCCCGAGAAGCTGGGACTACAGTGATTACACTAGCTTACGTTCCCACCTGTAGATGTTCTGCTGCCTCACTCATATTCATATCCAAGAAATACTTGTCTTATCCAAATCACTAATATTATTATAGATTAGTAAACTGAGGTCCACTTGAGAGACTGAATGACAAGCTAGCCACACAGCTGATGAATATTAGGTTAGACACTAAGAATGTAGTTGTCTTGATTTTTAGTTCATTGTTTTCTGTTCTGTCCTGCAATAATTTATATTCAAAATAATAGGGTAAATAATAAGAATGTTATATTTAAAAAAACTTTTTATTAAAAAGAATGAGAAGTTTTCATTAGATTTGTTTTCTCTTTCAATATATTGAAAAAAATCACTTGGAAGTAAAACTGAGACTTTTTTTCATGCTAATAGATAAATGCAGTGTTAAGTTGCAAACTAAATAATAGAGAGGGAGACTGTCTAAAAGAAAATGATAGTTATTTAGGAGTGGGCATTACAGTGGGAATATACGTGAGTATATTCAGGGAGGTAAAGGAAGACAAAAATTTTTAAAGGAAAAATGAGGAGGGTCACGTAAGTTGTTTTGAGAGATTATCCTTGGCTACAAGGATCATTAACAAGAATGGCATCACTCCATGGTTGGACAGGCAGTTCCTGGGCAGATGTCCTCGCAGAGTAATTTTTTGTAAGGTTGTGGTGGCTTTTGTTCCAGGTTGTGGTTTTTGCAATCTTTTGTGATAGTTCTTGTTATCAGGCATATATATGTGTGAGAACCCTCCCTTCATCTCCTTCCCTAGCTCTGTTTGTCAGGGTTTTAATACAAGTGACTCCGTTTTGATTCTGACAACTTCCATATAAAGTAAATTGATCACTTATATTTCAGTTTATTGGGAATCTGTTAGTTCTGAAAATAAAATACAGATGACTTCTGGGCATTCAGACTTCATATTTGGAGTTTGTATTATTCAATATAGCTTCATAATGAATTATTACTAGCTCTTACTGGCTTGAAATGAAAGACTTTACTATCTCACAATTTCTGTGGGTCAGGAATACAGGCATGGCTTAGCTGGGTCTTCTGTTTAGAGTCTTACCATGTGGAAATTAAGGTGTAAGCCTGGACTACAATCTTACATGAGCCTCAGTACTCTCCTCCAAGTTCACTGGTTGTTTTCAGAATTCAGTTCCTCATGGCAATAGAACTGTGGCCCTTACTTCCTCGAGGATTCCTATCTGGCATGTGGCTCGCTCCACAGCATGGTGGTTTGCTACTTTAAGGCCAGCAGGAGAGTTTCTCTGCTGTTTCCAATATCTCTGACTTCTAGACCATCTTTTTAAAGGCTCACCTAAATAGATCAGGTCCACCAGGATTCTATTCCTTTTGATCAACTTACAGTCAACTGATAGGAGCCTTGATTACATCTGCCATATAAGTTAGCCTGGTCACAATAGTGAGATCCTAGGAATCCTGCCCACTTTCAAGGGGAGGCGTTTATACAAGGTGTATAAACCAGAGGATGGGAATCTTGACAGTGGTGATCTTAGCAGTATGCCTACCACAGGGTTATTAAAGCCAGTAGCGACTCTCTTGTTCAATAGAACTGGAATCTTTTAACTGTGTGCTAAGCGTTTCTCCAGGCTATGGAAATATAAAGCTAAAAAGCCCAGCTTTTGTCCAGTAGTAAGGTGGTAGAGAGAAAGAATGAAGTACTGTTTATGATGTAATTCAGTCACGCAGCTGCAATAGAGGTGTATCCAGGCTACAGTGTGAACATCAAAGAGAAGGTATTGGGAGGTGGGGAGGTTTGGTCAGGAAAAGTTATGTATTTGGAAAAAGTGATAGTACTGCTTTAGTTCTTGAAACTAAACTTTAAAACCAGTTTTTAAGAGGAAAACCTTAGTATTTAAGATGATGAAATTATTAAATGAGTATTTCTTTTCCCCCAGATGGTATACCTCAAGTTTACTATTTCGGCCCTTGTGGTAAATACAATGCTATGGTGCTGGAACTACTGGGACCTAGTTTGGAAGACTTATTTGACTTGTGTGACAGAACATTTTCTCTTAAAACAGTTCTCATGATAGCTATACAACTGGTAAGTAAAATAGGGTATTTGAAGTTGTTTGAACGATTACATGGTTGTTGGTCACAAATTCATGTTAAAAGTTTAAAGTTCTGTGATATTGTCTTACAGAGCATTTGACCTAATACAAATGTTTCTGCTTTTCATACTGTCTTTCTGGGATCCATGTAACTTAAAATAACTGAGTCAAGTATATTTTATTTGTATGAAAACTAATATAATAATTGCTTTAAGATCAAAATGCTCAGTTTGATAATTAAGTTGTCACTAGCCATTTCTTCATATAAAAGATGAATACTTCAAAAGAGAACCTCAGAAACATAGATTTTTTTTTCTTTTTTTTTCTTTTTTTTTTTTTTTGAGATAGTCTTGCTTTGTTGCCCAGGCTGGAGAGCAGTGGTGAGATCTCGGCCTCCCAGGTTCAAGCTATTCTCCCGCCTCAGCCTCCTGAGTAGCTGGGACTACAGGTGCGTGCCACCACACCCAGCCAATTTTTTTGTATTTTTCGTAGAGATGGGGTTTCACCATGTTAGTCAGGATGATCTCGATCTGACCTTGTAATCCACCTGCCTTGGCCTTCCAAAGTGCTGGGATTATAGGCGTGAGCCGCCATGCCCGGCCAGAAACATGGATTCTTAATTTTGGTAATAGACTTTATGACCTGGAAAAACAAGCGGCAAACTAATGAGTTAGAGAGTCTTGATAAACTACTTAGACTTCAGGGAATCCATTGGATAACAATTAGAGAATCTTTTAGGGCAGTTTTGAAATAAATGCCAACAGAAGTGTGCTGCAGAAGTCTTAAAATTGTTTTTATTCATTGACTCATTAATTCTACTTCTACAAATTTGTCCTGTGGATGTTTTCACAGGTGCTTAAAGCTTTATATGAAAGGATGTTTATAATAAAAAAATGAGAAGCAACCCAAATGTGCAGAAATAACAGGGGTAGTTGAATAAATTAATAGCCAGAGGAAAATATGCAGCTATTAAAAAGTGCGCATTAAAGATTGTTTCATAGGCTAAGTGTGGTGGCTTGTGCCTATAATTCCAGTGCTTTGGGAGGCTGAGGCTAGAGGATCACTTGAGCCCAGGAGTTCAAGATCAATCTGGGCAACTTAGTGTGACTCCATCTCTACAAAAAATTAAAAAAAAAAAAAAAAAAGCCGGGTGTGGTGGTGTGCTTGTGTAGTCCCAGCTGCTGAGGAGGTTGAGGCAGGAGGATTGCTTGAACCCAGAGGTTGAAGGTTGAAGCTGCAGCGAGCTATGCATTCCAGCCTGGGTGGCAGAGTGTGGGATCCTGTCCTCTCCTCCCCCCACCCCGCCCCGCCCACCACACACCAAACACCAAAAAACCAAACAACTCCCCCAAACAAAACAAAGAATATTTCATGACCTTGAAAATGCTCATATCATTAAGAATCTATAGACATAGAATACTGTATATTGTATGCTGCAAAGTTTGTTAAGCAAACGAAAATGACCTGTGTAACCATATGTTTACATTGCATTGTTAACCATGATTATCACTAAGTGAAGCAGTTTTATTTTCTTATTTGTAATACTCTGTTTTATGACAGTTTGTCCAGTGAACATTGAGAATTTGTAAAATAATTAATAAAAATGAGCTATATTATTAATATTAGAGTTGGATTCCAGACTTTTCTAGCTTTAAGATGTTTCTAACTTTAAGATTAATCATTTTTAAATGTTTAATACCTAGGAAAAAGTAAGGGAAACATGTTATGAAAAAGAAAAAGATACTGAATAGTGCTGTTGTTTTTATACTTGTAAAAGTTGCTTGGTTATTGAATTGATAAGGAAGACTATATTGCAACGTTTTGCATATGTCTGCTTATACTTTTGAGTTCAAGGTCTTGTATCAATATGACTTTTTGATTTTATGAAGTAGCATCCTCTGAAAGTGTTGATTGAATCAGACTTACTGATATGAAAGGAATTCATAAAATTCAAATACTCTTGTTTAGCAGTGACCATAATAGTAAAGGCAAAGATTTTAAATTGTAATTTGCTATATGTATTTGAAGAACGATGGGCTGACATCATTTTACTTTTAAAGGGTTGAAACAATTTCTGATTTATTTCTTTTGTATGTTTTCATTCTGTCTTGCCTTTATCATACTTGCTTAGGCTAGTCAAAGCCCAAAATGAAACTTCTCTTCTTTTTTTCTTAAACTAAGATTTCTCGCATGGAATATGTCCATTCAAAGAACTTGATATACAGAGATGTAAAACCTGAGAACTTCTTAATAGGACGACCAGGAAACAAAACCCAGCAAGTTATTCACATTATAGATTTTGGTTTGGCAAAGGAATATATTGATCCAGAGACAAAGAAACACATACCATACAGAGAACACAAGAGCCTTACAGGAACAGCTAGATATATGAGCATAAACACACATTTAGGAAAAGGTATGTGTACCTTTCGTAAGTATGGAAGTTTGAATTCAGCAGCTATGCTAACACTGTGCGTTTTCATTTGTTATGGTTCAGTTTTTGCAGATTACAATAGCTTTTATTATAATTTTCACTTATCAGATCTACCTAGAGTTTACTTTCACTTATATTTTAATAAAACGCTTTGAAAGTAAGTTACTATAAAGTAAATGAGTGACAGCTATCTTTACATTCACTGTATTTTTTGTATTTATATAACTTGAAGTGTGCATCTTTGATACAGTTATGGGGATTCTTTTAATTATTTCTCTTACAAAATATGAGAGAATACCAAATTTTAACTGAATTTAATGCATGTGGAAATATTGGATTGAGACTATAGCTCTCCAGTATGGCTAGCCACAGAAATAGCAACTAGCCTAATAAGTACATGACCTTAGAGGTGGGCAGAGCTGGCTTACCTGTATGCTAACTGTGACTTCGGACAAGTTTAACCGTTTTAAGGGGTTTCTTAATGGTAAAAAGAGTAAAACAATATCAACTTCGCAGGATTTTTTTATAGCATTCCTCCTTCACCCAGGTTCATATTTATCATATCCCTTAAATCCTTTTCATCTGAAACAGTTCCTCAGTCGTTCTTTACGGCTCATGACCTTAATATTTTTTAGGAGCTCAGGCTATTTTATAGGATATCTCCAATTTGGGTCTGTTATTTCTTTTTGACTAGATTTGGGTAGGCATTTTGAGCACAAATATCACAGAAGTAATGTGTTCTTAGTGCCTCAGTTTGGGATTGCTTGCTTGGGTGATATCTGCCAAATTTCTCTACTGAAAAGTTTCTTGTAGTTAGATTTTGGGATTATGTAAACATGTTCCTCATCAGATTTTTACCCTCTAGATTTAGCATCCATTGATGATTTTCTAACTCTATTATTTCTAATGTTTATATTTCCTTATTTGTCAGTTGATATTCTAATGTAAGCAGAAGCCTTCCCTTGTCCCCCAGTTATTGACCTTCGTCTATATGAACTTATTAATTCTTACGTTATTTAATGTAATGTATTGAATGCATTATTATTTATTTTGATAGCCAAAGGGTTCCAGATGTGGCCACTGGTTGCCCCTTCAAGCTGGCTTCTCTGTCCTTTTGACATGTTCTCATGAATCTTTGAGTTCTTTCTTTCTGGTACAGCAAGTTCTTATAAATAAACTCATCTTGCAGTTTCTCTTCTGCAGCCCCATAATCAGTCCTTTTCTCCAAGAAGTTCTGAATCCTTTTATTGGATAATGGTATTTAGAAACCAAGATTTGGCCCCTGGATATGCTCATTACTGTGGTATGTTGTTAACTGCCAGGCCCTTTCTGCAGCAGAAGTAGGAAATGTTTGTGCGTGTATGTATATACATACACACATAGAAATATGCCTATATATGTGTGTGTGTGACACACATACATTAATATCTGTTAAAAATTTTGAGTTTACACTGATACACTTTTAATTTCAGTCTGTCAGTACAAAATAGTATTTCCTTTTTCTATATTTGTAATTCCCATCCCTTTTCCATATTTGTATCTTTTTTTTTAACCAACAGTGAGAAATCTGGCTATCACTACTCATAATATATTTACTTGTTTTTAAAAGCTGAGGATACTCAGAAAGTAGTTTCAGATTGCTAAGTGATACCACTTTATATAGCAAGTCTAATAGAATTAATAGCATTTGTAATTCTTATTTTATTGAAGAGTTTTTATTTGAAGTAAAATTTACATTGGGTAAAGTATACAACATTTGATTATATAAATTTGTGAGTATTAATGAATGTGCACACTATGTAATCCACAGCACTATCGAGATTTAGAACACTTTCATTATCCTATAGACTTCCATTTTACCCATCTTAGTCATTCCCCTCCTTTTCTAGAAGCAATCACCAATCTGATTTGTATCACAACAGTTGAGTTTTGCTGATTCTATTACTTCATGTAAATAGAATCATCTAACTTATTTTGGTTGGTATAATGTCTTTAAGATTCATCTATGTTTTTGCAAATATCAGTAGTTTATTCTTTTTTAATGCTAAGTAATATTCTATTGCATAAACATAGCACAGACTGCTTATCAATTTGAATGTTGATGGATATTTGGGTTAAGTTTTTGACTTATAAATAAAACTTGTATAATATTCTTACAAATCTTTTTGTGGGCATATTTTTCAGTTTGGTCCTATGGCAGGTATTATTTAACTTTATAAGAAACTGCCTGTCTGTTCTGGGGAGTGTTCATACCTTTTTTTATTTCCACCAATAATGAATGAGAATTTGTTTGTTTCATATTCTTGACAACGTTTAGAGTTTGTCAGTCTTTTTCATTGTAGCTATTCTAGTGGCCAAGGGGTGGTCTTTTAATTCCTTGTGATTATTGTTTCTGAGATCTGTTTCATGTATTTATTGGCTATTTGTATATCTTCTTTTGAGAAGTGTGTGTCATTTCATTGTTAATTTATAGAGTTCTTTATATATTCTGGGTATGATTATTTTGTCATATATATGCATTGTGAATAATTTCTTCCAGTCTGGGCTTGCTCCTATTCATTTTCTTAATGGTATCTTTTGATGAGCAGAACTGTTAAGTATTTATGAAGTCTAGTTTATCCATTTTTTTGTTTATGGTTATTGCCTTTTGAATTCTAACAAATCTTTACCTTCATGTGATAAAGTAAACAAATCTTTACCTTCATTACATTTTATGCTTTCTTCTAGAAGCTTTATAGTTTTAGCTTTTTATATCTGTGATCCATCAGAATTGATTTTTTATATCGTGTGAGATAGGAGATGTGGTTCTTTCTATGATATATTCTTTCCTATTGAATTACTTTTGTTTCTTAAAAAGTCACTTCTAGATTATATTTGCCACATTCAGTATTCATATCAGAGAAAGTACAAACTTAATTATCTGCTTTTAGATATTGTTCTGCTTTCAGTTACTGTTAAACATCTCACAACAGATAGACAGAAATGTGAACCAATCAATATATATCCATCACTGCTGCTCAAAAGTACCTTCAGATATGCTATCACAGATTTGGACAGGATCTTGGAAGTCGTCTAATCCAACTTTCAGATCCCGATCTTAGCTTTTTCTCTAACCATTCTCCTCAGCCTTAGCTACTCTATAGAGCATGTCCCTGCTCTGTCTCTCAGTCATAACTCAATAGGATGTGACATCTTTCCTGACAGCTGACCTGACTGTAGGCTTATGGTATTTTTTGTTTTCAGACATCTGAAATGCCTGAGAAATGTAAATTTACTGTTTTTTTTTTTGTTTTTTTTTTTTTAAGAAAAGTAAGTTTCAAATATTTAAAATTTAAAAACACGAGTTTTATTCAGTTAATATGTTCAGGGAGTAGCTTTCAATAGCTGACTTTCCTGATAGATTTAAAAATATGATTGGGTAGCTATACAACTTTTGGGATTGTGACTTCTATTAAAACCAGGCACACTTTATTTACATGTGCAGTGACTGTGAGAAATTTTCATTTTACGGGAGTTGTTAGCAGACTATAACAACTAACAAAGGTTCACCACTATTTTATTGTGAGACATGAAGTCACAACTTCCTTAGGGCCTAATGTTCCTTATCTGAACAATGGTAAATGTAACAGCATTCTATTTGTAGAAATGGCAAAGTGAGTGTGATTTGTTTGTCATTGTTAGGAAAAGTCATCAGTACCTGGGAAATGAGATTTAACTATTATAATAATCTCTCTTTACTCCTCTTTCAGGAATAAAACAAAAATTTATTTATTTAGCAAACAATGAATGTTTAATGTTTACTTTTCCCCATTTATAAACACCCTCAGTTTTCGTGTAAAACTCAGGAGTAGGTGGGTAATATTAACAGATAAAAAATTTTGTGTCTAAAATTACATGAATTCCTATTTAAAAATTAAGAGTAAGCTAAGGTAATACGAATTTGGATGCTGAGGAATTAAAACATTTGGTAAATTGTGATGCCTTTGGACATGGAATACATAGTGGTGTTTTAAGTTTGGAGTACTTGGTTTTGTGAGGAGTCAGGAAGAGATAAAGAAGGAAAAGGAGCAGAGAAAACATGACTTTTTAATGTGATTTTAATTTGTGCATATCTTATTTCTGCCCTCCCTGCTTTGCCTGGATCTTGGTGATTACTTTTAAAGCCTTATTCATTCACCCATCTTTCCATCCATTCATTCATTCTTAGGCACTCAAGGACTTCTTGCTCACATGAACTTTTCAAAATAGAGAGTTTGGTCAAAGGAACATTATATGGGTTTGTAAGTATTTTTCCTTTTTGGAGACTGACACTATCTTAGACTTAAAAAGGAAAAAGATGTTCCTAATACAATAATATAGAAGAATAGTGTAAAATCACATAATAGGAATTAACATTTTATTCTTGTAGTATCTGTTGATCTTAACTAGGTGTTTTATGTTCAGAAGGCAGACATTGCAGTTCACATTTATACCTTTCTTATATCTGCTTAAGTCTCTGTCCAAGATGCAGTCTTGATAATGCTTTGTGTTACAGATGTGGATTTCCATGGTGTCCTTGCATGAAAACTTCCTCTAGTGTTGTCATATTGAATTATTTTTGTGTTACATCTGATCATGTGTCTACTTTTTAATATCTTTTTAAAGACTTTTGTCAGTTGCCTTGAACCTCATAATCTTCCTTTGGATGACTGTTTTTCCCTTTTATGTCTTCTCTTGTTGAAGTCATTTGATATTAAGTAAATAATGTCTATTTCTCTTTGATGAGTAGTCTTGAGATAAAAATCAAGTCTTTTATTTTTAAATTTTTATTTATTATTCAAGAATAAAAAAACTAGCATTCGAGGGATAAGTTGGGAGTTGCTTCGTAAGTGTTAGTAAAAACCTGTGTTCATAGAAGAATGATGTTTCAAGCTTCTAAGTGGTAAGTTCTCTGAATAGGAGAGAAGGAACCACATAATTACGGTGTTCTAAAAATGCCTTCTTTCTGTGCTGTCATTCTGTGGTGTGATTAATATAATTTAATTTCTGGGTTAATTGTCTCAATTTCTGAGGCCTGTTCTTTAAGCTGCTCACACAGCTTTTCTGCAGTTTAAAAACATGTATTTACATTTTGTCATTATATTTTAACAGTTTAAAATGTATTGTATAATTTCTTGTTAGAGTATAATGAACATAATTGATATTTTCTTGATGTTTCAGGGTATAGTTTTTTAATATGATTGCTATTATATAGCAATATTCTCAAGATCAGTTGGAGAAGGTTAGGATGGATATCTGTATTTAAATAAATTTGGAGAGAATTTTATTTATACTTTTTTTTTTTTTTTCTTGAGATGGAGTCTTGCTCTGTCACCCAGGCTGGAGTGCAGTGGCGCCATCTCTGCTCACTGCAAGTTGCGCCACCTCCCAGGGTAACGCCATTCTCCTGCCTCAGCCTCCCTAGAAGCTGGGACTACAGGCGCCCGCCACCACACCTGGCTAATTTTTTTGTATTTTTAGTGGAGACAGTGGTTTCACCGTGTTCGCCAGGATGGTCTCGATCTCCTGACCTCGTGATCCACCCGCCTCGGACTCCCAAAATGCTGGGATTACAGGCATGAGCCACCGCGTCCGGCCTTATTTATACTTTTTAATAGATTCTCTCTCTCTGTTTTTTTTTTTTTTTTTTTTTTGACTTTCACCTGTGTTTTCCCTTAATTTTTGATATTGTATGTAGTATAGCTACTGCTGGCAATACTTTGCTTTTCTCTACCTTTGGTTTACTTCTTTTGACCTTGTCACCAAACTTATTAGAATTATGTCTAAATTAAGAGAACTAGATTTCAGAACTTTAGGAATTAAGTGAATGCATGTACTGGGTTCAGTTGCACAGAAAACTTTTATTTCTAAGTTTTGTTTATATTACTAGATTCGGTGTTTAGTGAACTGTTGCTGTGTATTGTCTTGCATGATTGTGTTTTGTTCTTTTCCTTTTTAGGTTTGTGTTCTCCCTCTTTTTTTTTTTTTTTTTTTTTTCAAAATCCTTGTTATATAATTTTGAAAACAGAGCTCAATGAATCTTGAGGAAGATGTGTTTTTGTTTTTTTTTTTTAGGGTAGTGCCAACTAAAGTAACTTTTAATATTTAAGAAGGAAATATGAAGTGAACCTTTTACTTCCTTGTAGTAGATAATGTGTATCTTTTTTTTTTTACTTATAAGAAATGATTTAAACTTTCTTCAGGGAGAATTTTTGTTGTTTGAGCTGTCTTTTTTGTCTTCTCATGTCCCTACTTAGCTTAGCCAACATGTCTTTTGGCCTTATTGTTTTTCATTATGTTAGAAAATGCAGTAGTAAGTTTATTTTTGCAAATATATGCATGTGTCATAGAAAATTTCCTGTTTCTATGTGAAGCGTCGATAAATTTGAGTTAACGAAATAGGGAATATTTTTCTGTTGAAAATTGAATTGAAATTTCAATTGAAATGGAAACTGTGCTAGGCAAGTGAGTAATGAAATCAGATTTAAAAAAAGAAAAATAAATAATGTTGAGATATTAAGGGTAGAATTTTTAAATAGAAAAACATTGCAGAAGGTTTTCAGTCAACATTTGATTAAGTGATGAAATGCTTTCCAAAATTAAAGAAATGTAGACAACTGGGCTGAAATCTTGCCCTTCACTTATTAGGTACCTAGTTTTGAAGTAGTCACTTAATCTTTCTGAGCTTTACTTTCCTTATTTGGGATTACAAATAACTGTTTTCAGTGTAGCTGTAATTTTGAAAGATAGTGTATATAAAGCATGGACACGGACTCTTAATACGTGTTGATTATTTTGTATGGTACATATATTCCTGAAGAGGAAAATTTTAATTGACTGTGTACCTTTTTAAATTGGTTTCAAGACCTTTTTAAAAGAATCTTTAATGAAACCTATTGTAAAGAAAAATAATGACTTTCTGGTTTCCTTAGGTGCTCATGGCAAGAGTTCTTATAATGATTCTTGGCCTTGTGGAAAAACATTCGTTTTCAAACAGGCTTTTGTAGTTAAGTGCTTTAAAAAATATGAACAGGGTTTAATAAGGGCCAGATTACTGTTGGGAGATTTTTTTCATGTAAAAGAACTACTAAAGACCCTAGGGGGTGTTCCTGAGTTACTGTGTTTCAAAAAGAAAGCCTTCCTGTGATTTCTATAACTTACTACATGGTAATATTTATTTCCAGATATGTCATTTGGTGAAAGAACACAAAGAGAGGAATTATGAGGGTAAAGAGCATTTCAGACTTTCAGTAGTAGATTTATTTTACTAGCTAATATTTATGGCTTGAATTTTGAAATGCTTTGTGGGTTATGAGACTAATACTGTTCTCTGATAGAACCATGTAGACGAGATCACCTTATGACCATGGCTTATTAGCACTATGTGACTAAAGCTCCTCTTGGATAGAATTCAAAGAGGACTTGCCTTTTATATTGAGTTTCTCTCCTTAACAAAGTCTTACTGTAGGGCTCAGCATACTTTTACTTGTACTGTATTTTAAGTTTCTTAAACTATATGCATATAATATATGTCTTGCATATACACTGATAAATGTATCCCTACTGTACTGTATTTTAAGTTCTTTAAACTATATGCATATATAGTATATATATTATATGCATATAATATATGTCTTGCATATACATTGATAAATGTATCCCTACATATTTCGTGTTTTTTGATGCTGTTGTAAAGGTATTGGTTTTAAAATTCAATTTTCACTTACTCGTTGTGAGTATAGAAATCCAGTTGATTTTTATTTTTGTTTTGTAGAGACAGGGTCTTGCTCTGTTGCCCAGGCTGGAATGCAATGGTGCAACCATGGCTCCCTGCAGCCTCATCCTCCTAGGCTCAAGAAATCCTCCCACCTCAGCCTGCCTAGTAGCTGGGACTATAGGTGCATGCCAACACACCCAGTCACCAGCTAATTAAAAAAAAATTTTTTTTCGTAAAGTTGGGGTTTCTCTGTGTTGCTCAAGCTAGTGTTGAACTCCTGGTCTCAGGCTATCCTCCTGCCTCGACCTCCCCAAAGTGCTGAAATTACAGGTGTGAGCCACCGAGCCTGGCCCCAGTTGATTTTTATATATTAACCTTATATCCTGTAACCTTGCTAAAACTCACCTACTAGTTGTAATAGACCTTTTGTAGATTATTTAGGTTTTTCTACATATACAATCCCGTTGTCTGCAGAGAGCAATAGTTTTATTTCTTCATTTCCAATCTGAATATCTGTTAATTTTGTTTTCTTTGCTTCTTTGTACTGGCAAGAACTTCCAGTACAATACTGAATAGAAAGGGTAAGAGTGGATATCTTTGTTCGTTCCCGATCTTAGGAGTGACTTTTATCATTTAAGAATTATGTTAGTTGACATTTTTCATAGTTGTTGTCAGGATGAAGTTGCCCTGTAGTTCCTAGTTTGCTGAGAGTTTTTAAAAATCATTAATATATGTTGAATTTTGTCAAGTGCTTTTTCTGTATCTGAGATGATGACATGATTTATATTTTATTCTATTAATTTGGTGAATTATATTGATTGATTTTTAAAAGTTAAACCAAACCTACATTCCTAGGATGAGCCTTACTTAGTTATGAGGTATTATCTTTTTAAGGATTTCGTGTCTGTGTTTATGAGGAATATTTCTTGTAGTTTCCTTTAATTGTAATGTCTTTGTCTGTTGTTGGTAACAGGGTAATGCAGTGAGTTGGGAACTCTTCTAATCCCGAGTTTGTGTAGAATTGGTATTATTCTTGAACTGTTTAATAGGATTCAGTAGCGATGCTATCTGGATTGTATTTTGGGAAGTTTTTAAATAATAAATTTAATTTCTTTAATTGATGCAGAGCTGTTTACATTTTCTTCTTGAGGCAGTTTTAGTTATTAGTAGCTTTCAAGATATTTGTCCATTTCATATAAGTTGTTTAACTTATTGTATTGTTTCGTAGTACCCTTTTATCATTCTTTTAATATCTGTGGGATCTGTTCTGATGCCTCCTCTGTTTCTTCTGTTATTGGTAATTTGTGTTTCTTTCTTTTAGCCTGCTAAGAAGATTAATGATTTTATTGAGCTTTTGTTTTCATCGGTTTTCATTACTGATTGTCCATTGGTCATTCTCTGGTCATTGATTTCCTCATTTGTCATTATTTTGTCTTTCTGTTTATTTGGGGTGGTATTGATATGAAGGCAGATAAAGATAAGTTGGTCAGAATACAGAGTCTGAAATAGACTTATACATAGATGGTTGATTGAATTTTGAGAATGGTGCAAAAGCAACTTGAGGGGAAAGGATAGTTTTGCCGAGAAACTATACGAGAGTAGCTAGATATCAATTTGAAAAAAATAAATCTAAATCCTTACTCCACACGAAAAGCAAAAAAAAAAAAATTACTTCAAAATGAATAATAGGTTAAAATGTAGGAACCATAACTATAAAATTTCTAGAAGAAAAAACAAGAGAAGATCTTTGTGGTCCTGTGAGTAGAGATTTCCTAGATTGGACATCAAAAAGTATAAAAAATAAGAGGAAAAAAACCCTGATAAATTGGACTTCATCAAAATGTAAAATTTCTTTTAAACCTACTTTTAAGGAAACAAAAAAAATAGCAAACTGTTTTCTTGAAGGGAAAAGGCATTGGCAAAACATATCTGAAAATAACTTGTATCCAGAATATACAAGGAGCTATTACAACTGTTTAATAAGACAACCCAATTTATTAAATGGGCAAACGCATGAAATAAAGTTCAGCTTTAGTCACCAGTGAAATGCAAGTTCAGTCAGTTAATCCATACTTTGAAGTTTGCTTTTCTGAAAGGATTTATTACTGCTTATACTTCATAGCCACTAGCATGGCTAAAATTTAGAAGACCATACTAAAGGTTGGACAGGTTATGAAACAACTGAAACTCTCATACATTGCTGGTAGAAATGTGAAATGACACAATCCCTTTGGAAAACGGTATAGAAGGTTTTTATAAAGTTAAACCTATACTTACAACATCATGTTGCAATCCGCTTTCTAGATATTAACCCAACATAAATGAAAACCTATGTCAACATAGACTAGTACAAGAAGAATGTTCATAACAGCTTTATTCACAATAGCCCCGAACTGGAACCTACTCAAATGTCCGTCAACAGATGAATAAACACATTTTAATGTACTACTCAGCATTAAAAAGTAATGAGGTATAATTGTACATAACAACATGGATAAATCCTGAAAACTTAGTAGGTGAAAGAATTTGGACACAAATCTATACTGTATGATTCCATTCATGTGCACCTGTCTAATCTGTAGTGATGAAGGCAGATAAGTGGTTGCCTGAGGCTAATGGTATTGTGGGAGTTGGAGGAGAGTAATAGGCAAGAGACTTTAGGAAACCTTTTGGAGCATTAGAAATGCCTCTTGATTGTGGTGGTAGTTATGCAGGTGTGTGTGGTGTTAAAACTTATCAAACTATACCCTTAAGACTACCAGAATCTAATGAAGTAAAGTTTTTGTTATAAAAGTTGTAACATTTTTTTTCATATTCTCATCCCCACTTTCATTAGTGGATGTAGGGACTTTAAGGCCACTACTTATTTTGGAAAATTTGCTATTTTTAATAACGTATACTTATATTTTATAACAAAAAGTGCAAGAAATAAAAAAAAAACTCTCCATTATATCACATTTTTAGCTTGTGAAATGGCAAGTTGAAATCTTTTCTCTAGCCTTCCAGTCTCGTAGCCTTAGTGACTACCAATTTTGATGTATACTTCTTCAACTTGCAGTCTGGTGGAAGTATATATATGGATTAAATAAAAGCAAACATAGTATCTTTAAATCATAACAAGTGTTATTAAAAACAAGTGTATTCATCTGTTTTCATGCTGCTGCTGCTGCTGCTGATAAACATATAGCTGAGACTGGGCAATTTACAAAAGAAAGAGGTTTAATGGACTTACAGTTCCACATGGCTGGGGAGGCCTCACAGTCATGGTGGAAGGCAAGGAGGAGCAAGTCACATATCATGTGGCTGGCAGCAGGCAAAGAGAGAGCTTGTGCAGGGAAACTCCTTATGAAACCATCAGGTCTCATAAGACTTATTCACTGTCATGAGAACAGCATGGGAAAAATCTGACCCCATGATTCAGTTACCTCCCACTGCGTCCCTCTCACAACACATGGGAATTCAAGATGAGATTTGGGTGTAAACACAGCCAAACCATATCAACAAGTGTAGAATGTTTACACAGTAAAAATCAGAACCTTTTCTGACCCTTCATCCTAGTTC
Organism: Mandrillus leucophaeus; assembly: GCF_000951045.1. NCBI lineage: Eukaryota > Metazoa > Chordata > Mammalia > Primates > Cercopithecidae > Mandrillus > Mandrillus leucophaeus. The sequence continues at coordinate 2,041,696 of NW_012103321.1, read as the reverse complement.
AGATCCATACTTTCAAAGGTTTGCTTTTCTGAAAGCACTGAGTACTGCCTAAATAGTATGGTGGTTGATGTGGATACAACATCTTGCACATAAACAAACATCCTCTTATTAAAGTATTTTCTCATTGATAGTTAACATTTTGGTATTATTTTAAAATATCGAGAAATCTTAAGTATTTAACTTCAGTGACAGAAAAATTGAAATATCATTCAGTCAACAAATATTTATAAGCATCTCCCTGAGCCTTTGTCTGTGACCTTTATTCACGTATGTGCTAAATGACATTTTGTTACAACAACTTGAAAATGACAGTTGGTTAAGCAGTATTTTTGGTGATAGTGAAGGGGTTATTAAGGTTGGTATGTGTCAAACACAAGTTTTTCTTAAAATATATTAAACACAATACCCCATAATCATGTTTAATTTAATGGAGAATATTTATCATGGAAGTTTTGTGCTCATATAACTTTAGGAAATGCAGGGTTGAAAAAGTTAAACATTTTAAACTCTAGACTTCTCAGAAGTTTTAATATGTTACCTTCTGAATCTTTAAGACAGAGCTATAGTATATAGTGACTCTGATTGACCATGGAACTCTTTTCCCCTTGACCTGTACTTCCATGAATAGATATCTAAGCAGAAAAATAAATCTCTAACAGCATCTAAAAATTATAAAGGAATATTTTAAAGATGCACAATAATCTTAATGTAAAAACATTATATAGATATAATTTATCACTTATAGGTACTATATCTGTATTTTGTATTTATATGTTGAACTTTTGAAAATTAATTTATACATAATGAAAGAACAAACTCTCCATTCTTCCATCCTTAACTGTTAGAGAAAAGTGAAATTTATATTTCTTTTGTATTTCAGAACAAAGTAGAAGAGATGATTTAGAAGCTTTAGGTCATATGTTCATGTACTTTCTGAGAGGCAGTCTTCCTTGGCAAGGCTTAAAGGTAATTGTTTTTGTGTTTCTTTATTGTATTTCACGAAATATGAAGATATTAAAGTCCTCTCTTCCAAGTAAACAATTTTCATATTTTAACATTTTATTTTGTAAGTAGGCATCAGGGCTCACTGTGTTGCCCAGGCTGGTCTCAAACTCCTGGGCTCAAGCATTCCTTCTGCCTTGGCCTTCCAAAGCTCTGGGATTACAGGCTACCCCAGCTAAATAATTTTTAAATTACCACAGTCTCAAGATTTTTTTTTTTCTGTTTTAGGCTGACACATTAAAAGAGAGGTATCAGAAAATTGGAGATACAAAACGGGCTACACCAATAGAAGTATTATGTGAAAATTTTCCAGGTAATGAATAATGTGAGGTTGATGCATTATATACAGAAAACAAGAAATGCTAATTTTTATTGCTTAAGTTTATAAATTTTTTTTCTATGCTTTAAAAAAAAAAACAAACCAAAAATATGATTTAAAGGATGTCAGCATTTGATGCCGAACCCACAGGAACACTTTGTACCTTTGCTTTGCAAATGGTATTAATAGAAGAAAATCCTATCTGTTAATAGTGTTGATCAGTACCAGCTGAAGTAATATTTTCTTTAGTGATATACTTTTAATAAGTTAAAATTTTTGCTAAGAAATGCCAGTTACAAAGTTTTGGTATACAGTGTTAGTCATTTGGGTCTCAATGTCAAGCTCAAAGGAGGTATATGAAGTATGATTTGGTTTAGTTTTCAAATTAAACTTACTTAAATTAAGTAAGGCCAGTAAAACCTTACTGACCTCACTAGTTTTGTGCTAATTTTTTTTTTTTTTTGAGACGGAGTCTCGCTCTATCGCCCAAACTGGAGTGCAGTGGCCGGATCTCACCTCACTGCAAGCTCCACCTCCCAGGTTTACGCCATTCTCCTGTCTCAGCCACCCGAGTAGCTGGGACTACAGGCGCCCGCCACCTCGCCCGGCTGGTTTTTTTTTTTTTTTTAGTAAAGATGGGGTTTCACCGGGTTAGCCAGGATGGTCTCGATCTCCTGACCTCGTGATCCGCCCGTCTCGGCCTCCCAAAGTGCTGGGATTACAGGCTTGAGCCACCGCGCCCGGCCTTGTGCTAATTTTTTATTGGAGAGCTGTATGCATTTATGAAAATAATTTTGCTTTCAAGTAGATTTATGGCAACTCAAATTAAGCCAACAAAAATTTACTTAAGGTTTCTAAATCAATTAAGGACTAAGAATAACTTGTTAGTATATTAAAATAACAACTGTGATTTATTTGTGCAGCCACATTAAGTGAAAAGAGAACTAAATTTGAAGATAAAATACTGAATTCCTATCTCACTTTAGTATTCCCTGGTTCTCCTGTATAATGCTGGCATTATTAATGTAATAATGATATTATCATCAACATAACGAAAGTAGCTCTTTCTCAAGCTTGTTTATATTATTCATTGACAGCAAACTTTATATATTTTCCTTTCTTGCTGTAATATCTAGAAGTAGGTTTTTTAAAATATCGGTTAATAGTACTAGCAGTTTAGGTGTAGGCAGATAGGATAGTTGTCATTAAGGAAGCCTATATAAAAGTGGGAAAATGGGGTTGCCGAATTAAATTGGCCAGGTATTTAGCTAGAAAGTGGAATAGTGGGAGAGTCACCACATAAAGAAGGCCACTGCATACCACTTTTATTGCTTCATTGTGCTGGGTGTGATCTTTTTCCTACTGTCTGGGGCTGCCTGTGAATGCTAGGTGTAACTTACCATCTCTTACTGTAGTGATTTTCTGTGCCCTGTCGTGATGGTGAAATGCCCTGCTTTACTAATTGCTCACCATTTTGCCTATTGTTTTTTTTATATATATATATTTGTTTTTTTGTTTTTCTTTTCCTTCTGAAAAGTATTACCCTTAAAAATACTTATATCTAATACATTGGGAATTACAATAGCATGCAGAGATTTGTATATTGCCAAATAATTGTTAAATATCTGACTGGAAATTAAGAGAAGACTTACACTGTGCTCTTGTGTTATGTTTTTGAGATTTGTTTTAGCTTTCCTTTGTTAGCTTGATTGGTTAGAATACTGCTCAAAACCAAGGTTAGGAATTTGAATTCTCTGTTAGTTAGTTGGTATATGTCACTGATTTTAAAGGAAATCCAGCAGGCCAATACAGACGCTTTCATATAAATCAGTTCTCACCAGTATTTTAAAAAAAATTTTAAATTTGTAAACTGAATATGATGCTTTGTGATTAATCATGCATTATTAAACTGCTTATTCAACTTCTCATACTGCCAAATATTAAAAATAATCTTATAAAAATAAAAATTTTAGCTTTTCCTAATGAAATGAAGCAAAAATAGTGGTTGTTAAACTAAACCTCTCATTTTTCTTGTGTCTATATACCCTTCCTTCTTTTCCTCTTTTTTTATTTTGTTGTAATTTAACTTAGAAAAATTGAAATTGAAATATAATTTTGTTACTTTTCAAGTGTTTTTATATAATACAATGTGCTTTTAGATACTTAATTTTATTATTGAGTATTAAAGAAAAGAATAGTCCAGATAATTTTTATATTATTTCTAGAAGAAATGGCAACATATCTTCGTTATGTAAGAAGGCTAGATTTTTTTGAAAAACCAGACTATGACTACTTAAGAAAGCTTTTTACTGACTTGTTTGATCGAAAAGGATATATGTTTGATTATGAATATGACTGGATTGGTAAACAGTTGGTGAGTATTCTACATAATAAAATATTATTTATAGTATCTGTTGTCTTTTTAATAGTACAGTATCTTCAGTTGAAAAGAGTGGAGAACAAATAGTTATTTTAAAGGATTCATTTTATTGTTTTTTAAAGGACGTTTCTGCAGGTAGTACCGTACTAGTATTCTTTAAGTTTCTTAAAAGCCCTACATCTGGATTCTTTGCATTTTAGCATGAAGAGTTACTTTTAACTTCCATCCTGATTTAGTTCTTAATAACTTTTTGTGTAATATTCTCATGATTAATTTAATACTTTAATACCTTGATGAAAATTAAAATTTGTATAAGTCTCTTCAAGTCAAAATATTGGAAATAAGCAATTTTAATAGTTTTTAAAAATTCTTCTAATTTTCTTGAAAATTTATTCTATTTATACATTTGCTTTGGAAATGAGAGGCATAAACATACACATTTTTATCATTTTGATATGAAAATGTAACCTAAAAGTGATGGCAGCATTAGAAGATCTTTTGTAGATGTAAAAATAAGTACTTTATAAAGAATTTAAATATTTTAAAAACACTTTAAAAACTAGGTATATTCTCTTTGCTTTATCTTCTTAGCTTTAACAACCTATTTTGAGAATGATGCCTTTACTTAAAGCCTTAGTTTCTTTAACAGTCTTTTGTTTTTTCCTTAATTATTTTAAGCAGATAAATAAATGATTTTAAATAAGATTTCTGAAATAGAATGTATTGATACCAATTGTTACTGTATTGTAGCCTACTCCAGTGGGTGCAGTTCAGCAAGATCCTGCTCTGTCATCAAACAGAGAAGCACATCAACACAGAGATAAGATGCAACAATCCAAAAACCAGGTTTGCTGCCCTTTAGATATGAAATATCTTCCTTTCATGATTGAAACATACACTTTTTTCTTCAATAGATAAAACATACTGAAGGATTGAAAATACATATTTTTAATAGATAAACTATTTTCTCTTAATTTTCACTGTTTATTAGTTTAATAATAGCGTTAAAATGTTTAATCATAAATCCCTAATTAATGGTACAAATTAGTGTAAACTGAGCAATATTTGATATTCTGTTAGAATGGGAGTATTTGGATACCCTATTGGAATGAATTGTAATAGCACTTGATCTTTCTAACTGTAGTTTAGTTCAGTAAATTATTTATTGAATTTCTGCTATTGTAAAGCTACTGTTCTACACATTATAGAAATTCAGAAGTAAAGAAGAATGTATAACCTTTAAGAATGATTTTGTCACCAGTGACTAAAAGCAGTATTGTAGCTAAGAGCTCACTCAGTTCTCTAGAATCAGGCATACATGGATATGGTTTGACCCTGGGCAAATAAGTTAATCTCTCAAAGCCTCAGTTTCCTCATCTATAAAATGGAAATAATACATGTTAATTTATAGCATACAGTAAGCTTTCATTCAATCAAAACTCTGTGTCTGCTGTTACTGTTATCATTATTATTATAATAAATACGGAAATAACTATATTTAAAAAGAGAATAAGTTATATTACACGAAGCACTAATAAAGTGCCATGGAGGAGATCATATGTGGGGCTCTATGAAGATTTTATGGAAAAGGTAGCTTTTGACACAAACCCAGAGAATGAATGGAATTTTTAAAGGGAAATGAAGAAATAAGGGCATTTTGGGGAGAGTGAATAATATAAAATATGAAGCAGAAGTTTAAAAATAGAGAATTTGAGGAATAGCAAGCGGTTCAATTTGTTTGGAGCAGAGAGTAGGTAGAGATGGATTAGAGAGGGAGTAGAGAGTCAGTCTGAGATAAGGCATAGAAGTTGATCAAGTAGAGAGTTCATGTTTCCTGGCCAGGTAAAGGAATGGAAAGCTGTTGAAATTTTGGGCAGTGTTTTAATTTCTCTCTCTCTCTCTCTCTTTCTCTTTTTTTTTGGTAAGAAAGTTTTATTGAAGACATCTTTGACTTAAAAATTTTGCTATCACGCTGAGTTAAGGAGTGGCTAGAAATTTTCTGTTACAATCCTTTCTGGAGAAGGATAGTGTGCCATCCTTTTTTACTTTTATATTGTTTATCCCATCAAAGTTTAAGTGAAGATTAAAGATAAAAACAGGATGAAAATTAAAAGAAAGAACACCACTTGTTAAAAATCATAGCAAAATAAAATGCTACATTTTAAGGAGTGTTTAACAATATTATGCTGTAAATCATGGCCAATTTTAAAAGATTAATATTACATTTTTGACTTAGAAAAATTGGTACTATAAAGCATCTCATACATAAATTACTTCATATATAAATTAAAATTAGTTGACAGCTGGAGTGCTGTGAAAAGATTCTGTATAAAGAAAGAAATGGCTCAGAAGTTGAGACTTAGTATGTGTTTTATAAACCAGAGTTAATTCCTTGAATGTACTTGGAAGAAGATTAATATGGTATTCCTAGAAATTCTCTACTTGAGCTGTTAGGTATTATAATAAGTGAAATTCCTCTATTATTGAATTAAATTACAAATCTAATATTTTAGACTTTTAGTTTTCTACATGTTTCAGACATGTCTTGCTAACTAGATTGTAAGCTCACTGAGAGTGGGAACCATGTTTCATTTGTCCAGTCCTTGTTGCACTAAATGTAGGGTGTATATATGTGTGTGTGTGTGTATATATATGTATATGTATGTGTATATATGTATATGTATGTATATATGTATATATATGTATATATATAATTTGTAGGCAATTCTTTAGGATAGCCTTATATATTGAATTTGGGATGTGAATATACAGATTTTCATCATGATAGAAAAGTTGTATATCTAAAAATAACTCTTCTTAAATATCTCTAGACCACTAAGCAGCTTAAGTTCTACGAGAAACCCACAGTTCACAATCCCAGAGGAAGAAAGATTATTTCAAATGACTTAAACCTCGTAATTCCCCTAGACAAATGATAAATTTAAGTTGAGGGGATCCTGAAATTGTGGGGTACCTGTAATTATTTATTTTCAGGAGAGAATGTGTAGCTCTTACTATATTCTTAGAGAGTTGCACGACCCCAAAATATTGCTGATTGCCCTAGATATTTGTCTCAATTTTAGCATCATTTTTATTCTTTAATCTTTTCTAGACTTGACTTCATCTGATTGATTTTAACTTAAGCTACAAATCTGCTTAATTCTGGTTATGAGTTTGGAGGGTTTAATGAAAAGACATTATAGAACTATCATTGTTTTGATGACATACTTTATGCCACAGAGTATGTAATTTTGCAGTGTACAATTTAGGAAGCTTAGTGCCAGAACATTTATTCATGTGTCTACTTGAATTTTACATCTCTCCCCTTAAGGTTGCTTTGGCCAACAATATGCTGGAGGGTCCCTATACTCCAATATGCTTGGCACTTTGTGGCAAGATTTTCATGACTTTGTTTGAAAAAGAAAGAAAGAAAGAAAAGAGTACTGAAGGCTTTAGAATGTATTTAATTTTGGTAAGGAGCTGGGTAGTATTATTGGAAGAGCATTAGGCTCTGAGTTGGAATTCCTCTTGTACTCCTTGCTAGGTCTGTGACTGTAGGGAAGTGCTTAATGTCTCACTGTCTTCATCAGTAAAAGGGGATGATAATATTTACCTCAAAATACGATAAAATATAAAGCAGCTAATTCAGAACCACACATGTAATAAAGCTTAAGTAGTATATTCTTCTCCCTACTTTTTATTAGTGTTGTCCACATTTTCCTGAAACAGAAGTTGACCCCTATTAAGAAACTAGTCTTAATTTTACTGGTAGATTATGAATTTTACTGGTTTGTTATTGCCATGCAGATTTGCCAAGGGATCTAAAAACATCAAGAGTTTTCAGATTATTTCATAGACATGGATTCCTTAATTTGAACCAGATAAAAGGAGATCAAGGAAGCAAAGAGATTCATATGTATAGGATTATCACTTAGAAAAAAAAATGTTTGTTTTGTCATATTCTGATAGTATTCTGTATAGTGCTTCTCCCTTTTCAAAGAACTTTTCTGTTTTCTCATATTATTCTCACAATCAGAAATGGGGGACTAAGCAAGAGAGAAAATATTTTTAGAATCTCAGGTACAGTTATTTAAGGGCTATCATTTGTACCTTGCTAGAAATAGCTCCTCATCAGAAAACCAGTGATGACCTCTACTGTGTAAAAATATAGTGGGTGGGCTTCTAGTGTGCCCATGATTTATTTGGAGTTCTGTCTTGGTCATGGCATTTTTACCTTTCTGGTTCTTTGTTAGTTCATTTATAAAGCCAGAGGGTAGAGTCTGTGATTTCTAAGGTATTTTTACTTCTAAAATTTTATGGTTCTATTTTATTTTTATGTTGATCATTACACAATTTGACAACTTAGCTAAAATCACTCCACATTCTGTATACAAAGATAACTGCACCGTGATTCAGAATAGTAAGGGTATTTTAAATTTCCTTTTATACATTTGTTTTATATATTATGAGGATAAGATGTTTAACATATTGGGTTTTTCTTCTTCCATGCATGCCATATGCATTTAATAAATGGCAGTCGGCAGACCACAGGGCAGCTTGGGACTCCCAGCAGGCAAATCCCCACCATTTGAGAGCTCACCTTGCAGCAGACAGACATGGTGGCTCGGTACAGGTATTTTCTGATTTTTGCATGAGTGATTATTACCCAGATTTATACAACTAACCCTTTTTTTTGGAACTCATGGCATGATTTCATATCTTAATGGAAAATTTGTTGCTGAACTTCTCTAGCCATAATTCTATTCCTTTGTTATTTAAACAGAAAAGCCTAAATTAACGTGGTCTAGAAAGACCATCAGGAATACCAAGATTTTTCCTTTGTTCATTTTTGCAACTATATGCAACAGTATTTAAGTCATACAGGAGATTAGAAAAACAAACAGTATTATGCTTGAAATAGGTATTAAACTTGACTTTCCAATAATAAGATCAGTCTTTTTAATGCTTTAATTAATAGAACATTTTTGTATTTTTTCCCATTCATTGACTTTGCCTCCTTTAAACTTAATCAGTTAAATATCTTTTTTCATCCTTAGTACTCAGAATATACTTTCTGATTAATTGTTCAAATAAACATGACCCTAATTTTTATAATAGCATGTTTTGTTTGTACTTATAAAAAATATGAGATGGAAGTTTTGATGACAAATGTTTAATACTCCCGTCAATAAATTGTGTACCTTTTTAGATAAATTTAAAGCACTCCCTTATTTATGATTTCTTTTCACCTTTTTTATACACTTAGAGACAGCTACTTATATGTACTCAGCCCTCCATTGCCCCGTAAATTTTAATCATTTATGTATATTGTAGAAATAGGGAAAGATTGCTGCGTCTCGTATTGTCTTCTAAAACGTTAGTTTTAGGTAATCTAAAAGCTTAAAGTAAGTGAGATAACAAATGTTATCTCAGTACATTTCTATTTAGAATTTTTTTTATATTTTTATTTTTTCTTTACATATTTTCACCTGAATAATTTGCAATTTTATCAAATTTGCATTTTTCTTAATGTATATATTTAATCAACTGATTCTGTACTCTGGATTCTATTCTTTCTTGATTTGAATTCTAAAAATTAAATCTTATGAGCTCTCAAGTCTTTCTCACCATTAAATTTTAGAGGTAATTTAAATTATATAATCAAGTACTTTTGTAGACTTTTGTAGTTTATGGAATTTTCAGTAATGTGTGGTAGACTTATTTGAGTAGATCTATAAAAGTCTAGGGTGAAGGACTTAGAGGCAAGGGTATCTAAATTGTAAAAATTTTTATGACCTCAATTCATATAGTTAGAAAAGCTAACCAAGCAAATTATATTCTATTTGCATAACACAAACTATATTTTGTACATATCTATATATGTTCATATGTTTTTAAGTTTGTGTGTATGTGTGCAAGTGTTTTGCTCAGTGCAACAATTAAGGCACTATTAGAAAATTGTCCTACCATTTCTGTACCATTACCAGATTTATTTTCTTAGCCTCTTCTTACTTGTATGTGATTCCCTGAGGTGGCTCAAAGGGTCAATGAATTTCATTATTCACTCATTATTTCACTACTTCATGTTTATTGTTTCACATGTTTTCACAGAGGTGTTTGAACATTGCTCATTTCTCATTATTTCTTAGAGTTTTCAGCCTACTGAGACTACACTGGACTTCATCCTAATATTCAATAAGTGATCAACTTAATAGATTTCTAGTAATACATAAATACATAGGTAAAACAAAGAATAGTATTTTCATTGACTTCATGTATTTTATAATATTAACTGACACATGATATGATGGACTAATATGACAGCCTAAGTAGGATCATGCCTGAATCCTTCCCACTCCAAAATAAAGACGGAATTCATTTATAATTTATGTCCTGTACACTTTCAAAATTATTTGAAGATTTATGGTGTGACCCTTGTGTAATTGGACTAATGAAATTATAAATTAAAACATAATAAGACCAAAGAAAAGTACCTGAAATTTGAACTAATATTATTATAATTGAATACTATGTTTGATTCTAAATGAAGGCAGAAAGGGAAACAATATGTTCTATTAATATTACTCTCATTCTCTGATGGAGGAGAAATAGACAAAAAAACTTTTTAGTAATACAAAAGTATGAGAAGAATTTGCCTTGGGCTTCTTTGTGCAATGATCATTAAATCACCTGTTGAACAAACTTTCAAGCATTGGCTTTGTAGGAGAGGCAAAGACTTTATATGGCAATTAAATTATTCATAACAAACATACTAAGAGTATATCATCAGATAGATATTTTAGGAAAGACATTTCCATAATTAATAGGTAGCTGTCTGGTGTTGAAATGTGATACAGATTTAAGATATCCAGAAACAGAATCAACAGTTACTTAAAATGAGCCTTGGTAAAACTATGGCTTTCACTCCTCATCAGTGCAGTCTTTTCCTTGGAACTGATCTTTGCTGTCAGTGCAGCACTGAAAATCATTCCAAGCTGTTTAGAGTTGACATATAAGATGAAATCTCTTGCCATTTTTGACCTATGGAAAGATCCTCAGATATTTATTTCACATGTACTTTTAGTGGAAATTACCAGCAGAGTCTACATTTGAACTCCCCACCTTTCCAGAATTACTGTATAGCAGACCAGACATAGAGTTACCAAGTTGATGATGTTGCAGTTAAGATCCCAAGCTCTGCAGTCAGATTTGAGTTCAAATTCTGTGCCACGTTTATTTATTAGTAAATGAGGATTTTAACAATTCCTCTACCTTATGGTTTTGTTGTGAAAATTTTGAAGAGTAATTAGCATAGAGCTTGAGGCTTAGGAAATGTTAGATAAGTAGAATCTGTTGTTTTTGCAAATTAAGAAACTTGAGTAGTAGTTTTATTTTATTGATCTCTGGGAAGTGAAGTATTACAGGTATAGTCAAAAGAAAGCATTGATGAATGGGATTTTTCTAATTTTATCTCTTTAGTTCAATCATATTAAGTCAGTAGCTAAAAAGATACAGCTGTACATTCGATAAACTTTCTCCATTCACGAGAATAAGAGTAATATTCAAATATCTAAAAACTTTATTTTGTATCGGCCTGTGTTCTGGAAAACCCCAGGGGAATCAAGTGTGCCCCTCTTGGTTCTCTCTTAGAATCATTGGTAATAATAAATATGGCTGAGAAACTCAGACTTAACCACATTCAGTGTCTTGGCCATTCATTACTCAGCAAATAGCTAAGTGTTCGTTATATGCTAGGCTCTTCTAGGTTTTTTTGAATGAAAAGAAGTGTATAAAGACATGGTGCCTGTGTCCATAAAGAAGTCAGTGGAGAAGGCTGATGAACACGCAGGGTGATACGTGGAGATAGCACAGGGTACTAGGAGAATTGATAGGAAAAGCACCTAACCTGGATGAGTCAAGACTTTCTGGGGAAAGTGACATCTAAACTGAGACATAAAGAATCAGTGGGAGTTAATCAACTGAAGAAGATAGAAGGGGTCAAGAGAGGAGTATACCAGGCAGTGAAGACAGTATGAATAAGGTTGTGGCGAGAGAGACATATTGAGAAGCTGATTTAGTCAAGTTGGTGTGTGTTGAGAAATGAGACTGAGAAGGTATGCTGGAGGTAAATCACAAAGGATCTACCGGGTCTTGTTACTAAATTTGGCTTTATTCTGAGGATAATGGGTAGCCATAAGGGGATTGGGAGACCAAGTTTGATTAGTGTTTTCTAAAGATTGCTTTTGCTGGAGACTAGATTGAAAGGAGACAAGTCTAAATAAGGGATACAGCTGTCAAAAGTCTGTAGTTGAGGAAAAATATTGAGTAGTGGGGATAACAAGAAATGAAAGACTTTGAAAAGAATTAGAAGGTTGAGTTTAGTTGGGTATGGGCCTGAGGAAAAGTTCCGTTGTTACCCCTTTTTGATATGTTTCTACATGGCAAATCAAGATCCCCAAAATTAGGTTTTAAAATATACCACTGACAACAGATAGTAGTAATCTCTAATTCCATTTTAGCTGTGCTTTTCACTGTAGCACAAATCCATTGAGCTCAGTGCCAACTGAAAATCTGATCCTGTATAGAGGCAACTGTAAGCAAAGGTAAAAAGACAAATATTAAGGACACTGCTGAAAAATTGTTTACATGCTTGTACTATGTACATGTACTATGAATACCTCCTGATTGTTTGGAAATCTCTTATAGTTGTACAGTCTTTGGTTTGAATCTAACGAATAGTGTGACTCTGAGCACTTGGGAGAAAAAGGGGCAGAATTACAAATGGTGCATATATGTTGTGCAACCAGGCATTGTTGAGGAAAACGAAAGAATAACATTCATTGTTGTAATAAGCAGTCTGATCTTTCAGCCGATAAAGCATCAGAACAAATAAAAATACAGCTGGTGATAACGGAAAAGGATTAGGCAAATGTATCTTGAGATGATAATAAAACATACGTGATTAAAAGTCAAGAGGAATAGTAGATACCATTATCTCAATTACATTAATTGTGAATACTGACCTTTCTGAAACATTTCTAATACTAGTTTTAGTCTATAAAATATTTGAAAATGCAGTTATTAACAAGGAACAAAATCTAGTGACTATTACAATCACATCTTTCTATTCATAGTTTTCTGGGGTACTGAAATCTGCAAAAGAGAGGTTGTGGAAGGAGTATAGTTATATGCCTTTATTACATAAATTGTAGTTCATCTCCTTTGATCTAGTTTAGGAAATTCCTTATCTATTATCATTGGGGTAAATCAGTATTATGATTTTTTTTTTTTTTGCATTAATATTTACAGTAACATCTCTGAAGACTGGGATGATCAAGGAAAATAATTATCCTGAGTGGGAATTAATTGAAAATCCATTTTGGCTTATCTTTGTTGAAAGTTTGTGAGCATGTCACTGTGCTTTAGGGTCATCTTTTGCAATACCAAGAATACCAATTATGCCTTTAGTCTTTAGGATATGTAAAGAAGTTGGTTTCATATAGTATATGTATACTGTAACACAGGTTCAGGAAATTATTTGAAGTCACTCTTTTAACTATTAATATATCTCATTAGTGTGCTTTCTTATAGATGCCTTTTAAAAAAGCTGAATACATAAATGTATAATGTTTTAGAATTTCTAATAGATGATTGGATAGATGAGAATTTGGCTAATTAATATATTTGGTAAATTCATACATTGTATCAAGGCTCTACTTGGTAATCTTGCTTACAGGATATCAAATAGGAAGACAGGCGGGGCGTGGTGGCTTATGCCTGTAATCCCAGCACTTAGGGAGGCTGAGGCAGGTGATCACTTGAGGTCAGGAGTTCAAGATCAGCCTGGCCAACATGATGAAACCCCATCTCTTCTAAAAATACAAAAATTAGCCGGGCATGGTGGTGCACACCTGTAATCCCAGCTACTTGGGAGGCTGAGGTAGGCGAATCGCTTGAACCCGGGAGGCGGAGGTTGCAATGAGCCAAGATTGTGCCACTGCACTTCAGCCTGGGTGACAGAATGAGACGCCATCTCAAAAAAAAAAAAAAAAAAAAGGCAGTTAGGAAGACAGTAGTATAACTAATGTGTATGAATTCATTATATTTGGAAAGTACATTAATTGGCTTTTAAAAATCATTGACAATAAAGATACTACGTGTTATGTCTGTACTCTATAAAGTCTATAAGAATAACATCTTTTGGAATTGGATTTGTCAGGCATCTGTTAAGTTTACGATTATGTCTCAGACTTGCTTGTGAGCTCCTTCTCCAATATCCCTCTTAAATTCTGACAGTAAAACTGGAGTCTAGTTGCCTTTTTTTTTTTAATCTTCTTAAAATAAGAACCGTAGTAAGTTTCTTGTCAAATTGGGAATGTCAGAGGAAATTTTTTTTTAAGAACAACAGCAATCCTGTATAATGCCTGAATTATTTTTTGAAATGTCAAACCTCAGAATATCTGCCATTTTTATATACTTTTAAGAAATCAGCCTGATGTACACTAGTATTTCAGAGACTCATCTTCTAGTTCAAGTTATAATTCTAGAAATGTCACTTAAATAGAATTGTTCTTTAGAATTTGGCTTATAAAAAAAATTTGTACATATTTGATTGTTTTAGCCTTCCAGGAATATAATGATATATTATTTACAGTATTATATCTTCATTACTTCTTTGTAAAACCCTTTTGCAAAAAGGCACAAATTTTAAGTGAAAATACTTTTAATGCCATGATACAGTCTCAAGTCACTGGTGTTAAATAGGCCAGTTTTATGAAGGTCAACAACAATATCCTATCTTAACTCTGTTACCACAGTGATTCTATTCTGAGCTTGGGATACTAGTCTCTACTCAGAGGATTGGGGAATCTGGGAAACCCTGGAATATTTACATTAAAGGAAGATGTTGCTTCTTTCTGGTCTGGTTCTGGTCAACCAGGTAAAATGGGATTTGAAACATTTCAATAAAATAAAGTTTACCAAAGTCAGGTATAAAAAGTCTTTCTCTGTGAACTGAAGTAAATCAGATTATATAATTGCAGTGTATATATAGTCACTGTTGCTAGAAAATGTGTTGTAATTAATGTTGCTAGAATTTAGACTACCTGGGTTTTAAAATTTTCAGTTATGTTGCTTAAAATAAGGGAAGACGTGTCAGAGGAGCTGCCTGTAAGTTGAGGTGGCATCCCTCTACCTTTCTAGGGCCATTGAACAAAAGGGAGACTAAGAAACCTGTTGAATAGTATGTTGAGAAAAGAGCAGTGGAAATTGTTCAGTGAACTGTTTGATTATGTACTGGATACATGTACTCTGTTCAAGGTAGTGGAGAATATGTGAGATAAGAATACTGCTTTCTATCTCCTTTCCAATTTAGTGCAGAGGCTCTGACATTTTCAAAATTAAGAATAAAGGACCAAATTATGTTCAATAATTAGAACAGATAATTATTTTTAAATGTTTTCAGAGAGAGAGAAATAAAGAGAAAAAATTTACAACTCAATAGAATGACAGAAAGGAGGAAGCAAGTACCCCAGAAAAGGAGAGGCATGCTTAGATGTAAGAGTATTCTTTTCTTTAGATTGCCTTTGAAGATTATCAAGGCAGTTTTGTGTGTTTTCAGCTGTAGGCACAAATGCAGTGTTCATTTCTAAGTACTTACTACATATAGGATATAGGAGACTGAATTTCCACTATTCCTAAGTTAACTCAAATATGTTGGTTGATTTGTAGTTATTAATACTTTCCTTGGAAATGGAGAGGGTCTTGTTTCTCTACACTAAAGTGTCAGGTCTACAAGGACAGGGATGTTTATCTTGCTTACTTTGATATTCCAAATACCTAGAACAGTGCCTAGCATGTTGTAGACTAAAGTAAGAACTTAATTAAGTTTTAAAAATATAATGTACTATAAATACTACTTTTAAGTCTAATAGTCAGTTGTCAACTCTGTAGCCCATGCCAGTGTTGCTAACCTTTTATTTCATTTAAAGAGATCAGGTAGTGAGTAGGAGGGGCATCAAAGAGAATTCTTAGAGTTTTGAGTCTGGAAGTCTAGAAGATGGGAGGGCTTTAACTGAAATGGGAGCCATGGGAAGAGCAATACATTTCAGAGGGAGTAGGATAAATTTTCCTTCAGAAATGCAGAGTTTGAAGTGCCAAACTTGGCTTAGCAAACTGAGGATATGGGTGAGTCGTTAGGCCTAGGGAGTTCTTTACCTAGAGGTGATAGTTGAAGCCATGATTATAGATGAAACATAGTGATAATGATGGCGACCATTTATTGAGCTCTTCCCATATGCCAGGCACTGTGCTTTATATGTTGACATTTATATATTGATCTCATCTCACCCTCGTGTCAGCTTTGTTAATTAGATGCTACTGTTCACCATTTCATACTTGAGAACACTAAGGTTTAGCAAGGTAAGGTATCTTTCCCAGAGTCTCATAGCTGGTAAGTGGTAGAGCTAGGCTTTGAGTCTAGACCCAACTTACTTCAGAATTTTCAGCGATTGCCAAGTGAGTTGATGTGATGTACAAGAAAATGAGGCACCGAGCAGAGTATCCTGAATACATTTTCTAGGAATCTTTGGTAACCTTTAAGATAACTCTTATTAGGGTTCTTATGTAGGGTTGGAGAACTGATTGCAAGGAGTAAAGGAATAAACACTTGGAAAATTTTATAAAAATGGAAGTGGTGAGTTATATACTTTTTTCCCAAAAAGTTTAGTGATGAGGGAAAAGGAAGAAATAGGACAATAAGGTGAATTTGCGGAAACAAGAGAATTTGGGAGAATTTGGGAATTTCCGCATGATTTTTATCTTGTATCAGGATTTCATTCATGCGTACATGCATTCATTTATTTCAACAAATATTTATTGAGTGCCTGTTCTGTGCCAGGCGTAGCAGGAAACAATACAAGGTCTCTGTTGCCCTGGAGCTTAATTTTAATGGAGGTAGGGACGGATGTCAAGAAATACAACAAATAAATGAACAAGCGGATAAGAAAAACACAAACCCTGATAAATACTGTACAGATAATTTAAAATAGGGTGTAACATAAAAGACTGTGTCAGCATAGACATTTTTAGCTGTGTGATAGAAAAGGCCTGTCTCAGAGATGCTCTTTGAGACTCTGAAAGATGAGAAGTCAGCTAATAAGTAGGAAGAGAATTCTAGGCAGTGACAATAGATAATGCCAAGGCCTGTAAGTGGGAAGAATCTTGACATACTGGATGGAGGCTAGTGAGCTTCAGAGAAGGTGATGTGAGATCAGAGAGGTAGACAGGCATCACATCATGTGGGACTTTGTCAATTTGTGTAAGGAGTATAGATTTTTTATTCTAAGTGGAACGGGAAGCCAACAGTTGGAGAGTTTTAAGCAGGGAGCTATATGTGATGTGATTTGCATGTTAAAAGGAGCACCCTGATTGCTGTGTGGACAATACTTTTGAGTGGGGGACAAAGCAGAAGACTAGATAATAGGTTTTTGCTCTTAATCACATAAGATATCTTAGTGGCTTGGACTGGAGTCCTTGTATTAATAGAGATGGTAAGAACTGATTAGATATGGGATATGTTTGGAGAAGGATTTAACAGGATCTGCCATTGATGGATTAGATGTGGGTTTTAAGTTAAAGAGGAATCACAGTGACCCCTACATTTGAACAACTGGGTGAATGATGGTGTTGTCTATTTAAACGGGCGGTTTGAAATGGAGACTTGAGCATAATTGCAGATTGAAGTGAAGGGTCCATTAGAAGGAGTAATATTGAAGTTTTTCAATATTCAAGGAAAGTAATTCATGATATAGCAAGGTGCCAAAGGACATAGGCACACAAGAGGAAACTGATTGAGACATACATGTAGGAGTTAGCCTTAAAAACCAGAGGGAAGGAGACAGAAGACAGAGATTTCGAAAAGGAAAGGAAGTAAGTTGAAAAGCACGTATTAGATGACCTTGATCTTTAATACAATGCTAGACCTATTACTGTATTTAGTTATGAACATGTTGCTACCTATTGTTTTGTTCCTCACATTAACTTTCTAATTGAAATACTTTAACCTTAATTATGTTTATCCTTGTATAACCTATTTAGTATGTATGTATATTTATGAGTGTGTGTACATATGTATATATATAAAAAATTTTTTTAAACAGGTTGTAAGTTCTACGAATGGAGAGTTAAACACAGATGACCCCACCGCAGGACGTTCAAATGCACCCATCACAGCCCCTACTGAAGTAGAAGTGATGGATGAAACCAAGTATGTGTTTATTTTACTTGTTTTAGTAACTCTCTGTTTTTAAATTATGCATGTTTGAGATTTATAGTTACATACAATTATTTCAGGAAATTTTTTTTAGGGAATAGGTGCATGCAAAACAAGTGGTATACTTAATTATTTTAATCACTAGAATAAGTTTAAAACAGTTCTATTCCAGTAAATATTTTAATAATACAAAATATTTAAGAACTGTGTTCAAATTCTTATTTAGAATTGACAGCGTTATTTTTAGCTTTTGAGTTTTAGGAGTGTTGATGCATGGAAGTAATTGATGTACTATCAGTCTTTTTTCTGTAAGCATAAGAGTAAATATTAACTTTATAAAATGCATGTTTTAATATTTTGAATTAGTTTTTCAAAACATAAATTATAACAACATTGCTTGGAAAAAATTAAGTATGAAAAACAATGTGATAATTTCAATGTGGGCTGTTTCTGATTCTCTCTCTCTGTCTCTCTTTTTTTTCCTTGTATTTTTTTTTGTGTGTGTATAGCTGCCAGAAAGTGTTGAACATGTGGTGAGTCTCAAGTGTAGGCAGGCAGAAATAGCTCCGTTGACTGTAATTTCAAATATTTAGCATCATTTTGTGTATTTTGAAAACAAAACTCTCAACACAGCAATTATAATTGGTAAAAGTTATTCAAAAGTATTTGATATCATTAAGATAGCTCAGAAAAAGCAAGAAATAATTGTTTGAGGAGCTCTTTTGCCTGCTGCAACTTTTTTACTTTAAGTGACATAGATTTGGGGCCACTTTTTAATTGCATAGATGATACACCAACCCTGCTTTGCTTGTGCATTTGTTTTATAATAGTTTTTATTTGCTGTTTAAATAGATAGATTTTTGCATTAAGCTTTCTTTTTTCTGTTTGCAATTGTTAAATATATGTAGCAGATCTCATCCCCCACAGTAGTATCACTAAAACAGTATTTCATTTACTAACCAGTTATCATTGCCCTTGAATACAATATTGATAAATTTCATGATAACCTTGTAGTGAGAAAGCCATTTTAAAAATCCTCATCTAAATAGTTACTAATAATTGCAGATATTATGGAAAGTAGTATTAATAGAAATAATTGGGGATTTAAATTATTTTCTGACATTTGCCTTTAGTTGTAATACTGTGCTTAAAATGCTTCTGTCAGTTTCAGGACAAATTATGAGTCAGACTGGGAGTGAATAAAGGAAGTTGCTTAGTTTAGTAAATTTTGAAATATTTTACTTATATCCAAAGACACCTTATATAATTTTCAAAATAATGCTCATTTGCTGGCTGCAAAATTAGGAAACTTTCGTGGATTTTTTTCTTAAAGAGCAGTGATTAAGAATCCATTTTAATCACTTTTGACTATAGAATGCATTGACAGTGTGACTAAGACTAGTGTATTTCAAGATATAATTAGCTGTATACGTGTATATTTTTATGAACTGCAGAAATAAATCCCTGAAAGTATAGTCTTACTTGTGTGTTTTTAAATCAGAGATTAAAAACAACAGCTTATCTTTGTGAATTTTAGGTACAATCCTAAGACAGGAAAGTAGGGTGGTGGTGTGACAGATTCGACTGCACATGTCCTTTGCAGTTAAACATAGTTTGTAGAATCCTGTTTCTGCCACTGATTTGTTACCTTCAAGAAAGCTTGTTTCTTTTTCTGTAAAATGAAGCTAATAATACCTACTTCATAGGTTGAGAAAATTAAATGTGATAAAGCCCTGGTGTTTTGTCTGGCACACAGCAGGTACTCATTAGCTATTATTACCCCTGTTTATTTCTTCTCTTCCAGCTGCCAGTGACATTTCTCATCTCTGTTTTTGGGCTTGTGCCTCTTTTATCTGTGTTCTATATTTTTACTTCCATACCGACACTCTTCACTGAAACTAGCGGTTCTGTGTTTACATCCTCCTGGAGACTTGCTTTTAATCAAATTTATTAAATTTATCCATTTATTCATTTAGCAGTTACACTGCTGAGGTTTCCGAAATACCTAATACTGTCCTTGTTCTTAAGTACAAGCCAGCAGGAAGATTGCAGTTGTACTAGTATATGTTGGTATATGATTAATATGATGAAAAAGGTATTTTTAAAAATGGTTAGAGGTTGTAAAGATAAAGATTACTTGCTGACATGGATGATCAGAGAATACTTGATGGAAAGTGGCTCTGAAGAATGGCATAGTAATTTATGCAGTTGGGATGAGTGTGGGTGTGTGTTTGGGTCCCTATCTGTAGACACTGGAGGATGTGAAAAAAGGAAGTGGTGGGAAGGCTGTTCCTATAGGAAGCGTTCTCCATTGCCTGCCATATTTCTTGGCATGGCATCAAGGCCTCTCGTACCTGTCATAGTCTGGCCCTTGCCTATCTTTGCAACTCCGTTTTCCATTCTGAACTTTATATAGCATTGGTTCCTTAAATCTGCCTTTGCTATGTTATCCTCTTTATATACTTCCCACTTCTTGAAACTTACTGAATTTCTTGAAAACAAGGATTTTTTTCATCCTCAGATTCCTAGTGGCTGTATGTCCTAATAAATCATTACTAAATAATTAACAATGTGGTATACCCATACAATGGACTGCCATTTGACAATATAAAGAAATGAAATTGAAAACATTGTGCTAAATGAAAGAAGCCAGATACAAAAGGCCACATGTTATGTGAATCCATTTAAATGGAATGTCCAGAATAGGCAAATATATAGGCACCAAAAGATTGGTGATTGCCCAGGGCAGGGAAGAGGAGGATGGGATATCTTTATAGAGTGATGGAAATGTTCTGAAATTAGATAGTGGTGATAGCTGCTCAATTGTGAATACTAAAACACACTGAATTATATACTTTGAAAGGATAAATTTTATAACGTGAAAAATATCTTAATAAAATGGTTGTTTTAAAAAAAGTATAGCAACTCATGATATCAGTGAAGCCTTACATCAGGTGGGTTAGGTAGGTTACAGAAATCCTCAGAACTTTCCTACCTCTTTGCTGGATAAACATTCTATTTAAACAAGATTTTTTTCTTTAGGTTTATTCTAACATTTCTACAAGTTTATTATTGTGTTCCTCATCTCCTCTTAATCTGTGACTAAGAAATTTGGGCATGATTTTTTTTCTTTTTTAAGAGATAAGAATCTTGCTATATTGCCAAGGCTGGCCTTGAACTACTGGGCTCAAGTGATTTTCCTGCCTCAGACTCCCCAGTAGGTGGGACTATAGGTGCACACCACCATACCCAGCTCCTTTTCTAAATTGCATCTTACACTTCTCTCTGCCACCATTTGACACATAACTAGGGACGTGCTTAGAATTCTCTTTCAGAATTTCTTTTTCATCTTTCGTCTTACCTATAATTAGCAGAGATCCTTCTCACCCCACCCCATTAAGTAGAATGTATTCTATAATGCACATTTTAGCATCCTCATGTTTCCTGAGAATAGTACCTCATTGGGGTAAATATTTGATTTCCAAATGATGGAAAATACTCTTTCTCCCATATGGAAAATGATGGGAAAGCTAATTAGCTTCATTAGTAATGAGGTTTTGTCTTTCTTGTTTACTGTAGTTGAGAATTTTAAGACAGGTGATACAAATGATAGCACCTTCATCATTCATTCCAGGTATTTAGGAGAACAAAATAGTTTAAGTATTTACTTTTTAAGTAGTATGAAACCGTCTTTTATTCTTTTTCTTTCTTTCCGTCTTCCAACATTTACTGAACAGATTATCGTGTGTTTGATAATATGATGATTATTAAGGTATGTCAAAGTTTGTATACCATTAGGTTGGATGGAACGTATACCAACAACTTTTATACAGTGGTTCTCAACCTTGATTTCACATTATAGCTATCTAGGGAGTTTTAAAAATGTACTAATATTTGGGCTGTATTTTCAAGGTTTCTGATTTTACTAGTTGGTCTATGGTGGGGCTTGGTTATCAGTATTTTTAAAAAACTTCTCAGGTGACTCTAAGGAGCAGCCAGTGTTAAGGATCATTGGTCTAATACAAAGTATTACACGATTGCTAATCATGTAGGAGAGGAATAATTGTTACTGGAGTTCAGAAAATGGAGTTTGTCCTCCTAGTTGGGAAGATCAGAGAAGTCCTCATGGGTAAGGATGCATTTACACTAGTTCTGAAAGATGAGAATGATTTGGCAAGGGAAATGGGTGGAAGGAGTCAGGGAGAAGAGGTTGGAGCAAGGAAAGAATTGAACCAGTCCAAGGAGTAACTCATGCAGGCAGAGAATATATGAACACATTAATGAAAATTGAGATAGGCTAATTTCCCAAATCTCAAAGGGCCTTGGTAGCCAGTAAACAAATTTGGACATTATCTTTCTCAGCAAAAGAAAGGAAGCCAAGAAATGACATGTGGTTTTAAGCCAAGAAACTATGATCAGGTTGATCCTTAGGAAAATTAATTTGGCTGCAGTTATGAGGCTTATGTCACTTCCTGGGGTTCAACAGATTGCAGAAAATGGTGTAAGAATATAAATTAAGTTTTCCTATGAAACTAGATGGAGAATTTATATTTTGGGTTAGCAGTCTCTAGTAAACAAACTGTTTCTTAAAAAATGTTTTAAGATTACAGTATGGGACCATTTGTTTAGTTTCTATAATACTGAGTGTTCAGGAGTTTGATAGTCTCTAGAACTGTAAAGATAAGTAAAGAATAATATGTTTCCTCAAGAGATCAGTTCAGTGAGGAAGAGAGAGGTATAAAAATTATAATGCAAAGTGACAGAGACTGTGTCACTCTTTTGGGAGAGAGCAAATGGATTTTAAGTGGAAAGAAGAGCATATGCAAAGATACAGAGGTAAGAAATCCCACTTGGCGTATTCTGGGAATGGCAAGGAGATTTTTTGCTGCTTCTTACTTTTCCCTTCCTTCCATCCATAGTATAGGCCACCTGGGAAGGAAGCCTAATGGAGGATGAGACTAAGAGGAGGGTGGAAATAAGTTGGGAACCAAATTCCGAAGAGCTGTGTGAACCTAATGCTTTAGTCAATGTAGAATCATTGATGAGATTTAAGAGGAAAAGGGCATGGCCTTATTTATGATGGGGGCAATTTGGATGACAGATTGGAGAGAGGAGAGACTTAGACTGGGAAGTCCTTTAAAAGGCACTTAGCAGTGGTGGCGGCAAGTTGAAAAGTTCTGAACTAAGCCAACATGAGAAGATGGGAAAATTTTGAAAGTCATTTCAGACTTAAGGGACTAATTGCAAGTGGACAGGGAGGAAGAAGTTGGAGATGAAAATGGGCCTGCAGGCTTTTGGGTGGAGTAATTTTGTAGATGATCTTGTTCTCTGATCTAAACTCTTTTTGCTTAGCTAAACGGTTCCTCGTTTTTTCTGTAAATCAAGAGATCCAGAGATACGAAATTACACTTCAGGTTTAAACCTTAAGGGGAAATATTCTTTGTGAAAGAATTAAAGATTAGATGCCATGAAAGATACTTTCTGTACACTCATCAACCCAGGTCAGGAGAAGCTAGGTCCTGGAGTCCTACGTGGGTAGGTCTAGGAGGTACCAACAGTCTCTCAACCAAAGGGTGAGCAATGAGTCATCTTAGAAGGGATAAATAAGAACATCATATCCAGATAGGGAAACATGCTTCAGTTTCTGGGTGGATTTGAGAGAAGAAAGTATATGACATATATCCAGGAAGACAAGGCAAATAGATGAAGAAAAAGGCAATGAACAAAGGAGAAATGGTGGTGCAGTGTCAATAGCAAAAGCCTTTGTGTGTTTTCGGACTCTGATCCGTTTTGATTGCCTGTTTGTTGCCTAATAGTATTTAAAGAAACTAAAGTTGTTTCTAAAGTTCATCTTAGGACTTAACATTTATTCCCAAATAATTTTAGAGTAGAGATGTAGCTTCACATTTTGAGAGGCTGATGTGGAAGGATTACTTGAGCTCAAGAGTTTGATACCAGCCTGGGCAACATAGTGAGATCTTGTCTCCACTAAAAATAATTTTTAAAAAATCGCCAGCTGGGTGCCTGTAGTCCCAGCTACTCAGGAGGCTGAAGTGAGAGGACCACTATTAAATAAGTACTAACTTTGTGCCAGTTTGTTGGGCTACAACTGAGCAGTCCTTTAAGAAGCTTAAATTCTAGTGCAAAGGCAGATAATAAATAAAATAATTTCAAAGTAAGAGTAAGTTATTACAGAAAAATAAAACAATAGTGTGATCAAGTGGCTACATGGGAGCAGCACTGTTTCAGATTAAGTGCTGGGGAAGAGGAAGCAATTGAGATGAGACCTGATTTCTTAATTTCTAAGGCTATAAATTAGCTATTTCGGTAATTGCTTTTATCTTAAGAAATAAGCCATAAGGTTAAAACATCAATTTATTTCCTAACTTCTGTAAGTATATCATATTTTTAGCACCTCTCTCTTATCTATGTGTTTGGATGTATTTGTATCACATAAGGCAATGCTGTCCTCTGGTGGTAGTAACTTTAATAGCATGCCAGCTGTACTTTTGCAAATCTGTTATAAGGATGTGTTCTTTATTTAGTGGGATTTATTTAAAATAGATATCCTTTTTAGATTGTGTTTGAATTTAAGGGCCATTAGAATTTATTTGAAAATCTTATTTAGTTTCAAATAAGTGCTTGTCATAGTTCAGTAAAACACTGTTGAAGGAAAGATTACTTAAGTGTGAAGATCTCAACTCTCAGAACTCTCAGTACTGGAAATACAAACTAAGCAAAGTAAATTGCTGATACAAGTGTAGAAAATCTAGGACTTGGTCTTGTTCATCAAAATGTGTATTACATTACATTACCCATTTCAAAGGGCTAATACAACTTTAGAAAATTTTGAAAGAATCTATTTGGAATTTGAAAGGACAGTGTTTAAGAATAGTGAGCATTATTAAAGGAATTTTATATCAAACAATAAATTTCAATTGAAATATGGCTATATACTTAAATTTAATATTCTAAGTATTTGTTCTGTCACTTCTAAATACCTATTTTATGTCTTGCTTTCTGCCATTTGGACATTTTTCTTCTCTTTTCTAAGTCTTAAATTTAAAGGTTCATTTGGAGTAAAGGATTTTATTTTTTAGAAAGTAATTGAGATTTGAGAAATATTAGGTAGCTGACAGTTAAAAATAAATTTGACTTATTTTTTAAATCCAGAACAAATCTCTTACATCTGTAGTCTTGTACTGTGGCAGCTCTTCTCTAGGCTCTTGACGGGGTAATCCATTTCCGTTCTTTCTGCTAGTCATCTCCATGAGAGTAAAGTTGATAAACATTCATCATTACATATATTTCTAGTTGAATCTTTATTATTTACATTCTATGGTCTAGTCGATGTGTACTGTTTGGTTTACTTAAAAAATGCAGTTGTGTAATTTGGTTTTCAGTACCCTCATAGTCGTTTCATAATTATGGCAGAAATCACAATAAATAATTTAAAATTATTTTTGACTAAAGATAATGTGGGTAGAGAGATTATGTAATTTAACTGGATGATGTAGATTTCTGTTTACATTTATTTCACGGAAGTATATAAAACATATCTAGAAGTTATGTTATATTCTGTAATCTTTTGCTGGATGGGACACCTGAAGCTTTTTTTTTTTTTTTTTTTTTGAGACAGAGTCTCACTCTGTTGTCCAGGCTGGAGTGCAATGGTGCAGTCTTGGCTCACTGCAACCTCCATCTCCTGGGTTCAAGTGATTCTTCTGCCTCAGCCTCCTGAGTAGCTGGGATTACAGGCGCTCACCACCACGCCCAGCTAATTTTTGTATTTTTAGTAGAGACAAGGTTTCACCATGTTGGTCAGGCTGGTCTTGAACTCCTGACCTTGTGATCCACCCACCTTGACCTCCCAAAGTGCTGGGATTACAGGCATGAGCCACCGCACCGGGCCAAAGCTATTCTTTTATGAATATAGATTGGTAAGAATTATAGAAACATCTTTATAAGGTCATATTATACACAGTCTGAATTGGGAGCTCTCGGTGATGAAATCACCATGTGTATAAATATACTTTGCTTTTATTACAAAATGTGATTTATAAACATGCCCACACACCCACAGAGGGTTTCAGTGGAAATCAGGGATACCCAACCATGCTTGTCTGTGCCAAAAGTAAACTCAATGTTAGGAAGGGGTTGATTGTTTAAAGGTTAAAAGAAAAGGTGCCTAACAATATGTAGTGTTGTCATGTTGTATATTCTAATAGACTGACTCAGACTGTGAGGCTTTTAAGATAGGTGTGTATGTAATTTTTTTTCTTTTTTTTTCTTTGGTGGAAGCAGATCAGTGATTCTCATTTTTCATTTCATACCAGACCACAGCATTTTCCCACAACAGCCTTGATGTGTTGCATCTCCTCATGACTAGAAGAATTTACTGTGAGAGAAACTAGTTCTCTTAAGGATTACATCTAGATTTTTTTTTTTTTTAACTTTTTCTTTTAGAGGCAGGGTCTTGTTCTGTTACACAGACTGGGATTCAGTGGCACAATCATAGTTCAAACATTCCTCCCGCCTCCGCCTCTCAAGGAGCTGGGACAACAGGCGGGTGCCACCATGTCCAGCATGTGTGTGTGTGTGTGTATATATATTTAGAGATACTTGTGTATGTGTATATATAGTTAAACAGAGAGAGAGATTTAGAGATGGGGTCTTGCTGTATTGCCCAGGCTAGTCTTGAATTCTTAAACTCCTGAGCTCAAGCAGTCCTCCTGCCTTGGCCTCCCAAAGTGCTGGGATTACAGGCATGAGCCACTGTGCCCAGCTAAGATTTTTTTTCACCTAGAAATAAAAGTCAGGATTATATTGTTTTGCGTATGCAATTTTGACTTGTACAATGGAATCACCTCAGTTGTGCTACTTTAAATATTAAGCATAGTTTTTACCTTAACTAAACTTTCAATAAACTTGACCTTCTTTAACTCTTAAAGAATTTAAAATTGCCAGTCTTGACATTCTGTAAAATGTGTTTTCTGTTTTTCACTTTTTTAATATGATGGAAAATGTTGACTAGTGTATATTGGAGTATCTTTTTATTTTTGGAGTCTAAACTGATTATTGGTAAGAATAAGCTCCCCAGTGTTAGGATCATTATTGCCTTCCTAATGGCTTCAGCAATCACATATAAATATCCGGGAGAAAGGGTGAGAATGCATAGAATGAAATTCTCAGTTAGTCTTAGTGAAAAACCTTTTGAATTTAATGGCTCCTTTTTATGTTGCATAGAATGTCTTGCTATTCTTAAAAGGCATGTGGATGAAACATAATAGTAATAACTCTGCCATATTTTCACTAATACATACGCTTCATTGGTGTAATCACTGTTTATCTTGCACTAGACTGTTGCTTTTTATGATCATTTAAGTTAATATGATACAGTCAACTTTGTGACATTTTAGTGCTTTTAAACTAAAAAGAGTGTTTCCCTCATCTGCAGGTGCTGCTGTTTTTTCAAACGAAGGAAAAGGAAAACCATACAGCGCCACAAATGACTCTGGACACAGACAGATCCTGGGGAGTTACTTACATGTTCATCTGCTGTCTTGTGATTAAAATCATCTCTGTAGTGACCACATATATTTTCAAGGACTCACTCTTAGAAACAAAAATGTCATACTTTCATACTTCATTTTGTGGTTGTCTTACATTCTTTTTTTTTTTCTAATTGAACTTTTATGGAAGCTTTAAAGTTTTGTCAAAACATGAGTGCTCTGCCCATCAATGAATGGAATGGACCAATGAGGTGGTATCGATGAATATAGTTCTATAGAACATTTTTCAGAAGTTCTTCTGTTGCAGAAAGCATACAGTATCTTAAGTGTCAACCAGTTGTATACCTAATCTGGTTTTTTATAACTTCTGTAAGGGCATAATCAAACAGGAATTTTCTTTCTCAGTGGATAATACAACAGAGAAAACAGAGTTGCCCAAATATTTAAAAGAAGTTATTCCTTGAGAAGTTCATATTTTGTGACATCTGCATTGATTTCAGTGTTACTGATGGTACTGTTATTCATAAGTCATATTAACATTCTCTCTGTGAAATCATGGTACAGTCACTGCCCAGAGGTACTGAGGAAAAAGCAATATGGGTTCCGCAGATGGTAGTGGTAAAATGAATCTTAAGTAGTGCGGTAAATATGTGCTCTGCTTTTGTTGCACCACCATGTGAAGTACTGTGTTGCAGAAGTGGCAAAAGCGCTTATTTTTTAAAATGCAAAATATTTGTACAATGTAACTTTATGCTTCCAAATAATAATGTATGTTAGACAGCAAGAAATGAATACTTTAAACAGTGATATATGTTGGAGTTACAAAGAAATACACTAAGGAGAGGTAGTAAATGTGAACCTTGTTGCAATGTGTAAGGTGGAAGCCTAAAGAAATCTCACTGAAACTTACTGCTGAATGATTACATTCTCCCCTAAGCAGAAAACTTTGGATGTGCCATGCAATGGTGTCTGTGTAATTATTTTGCTCTTTGATAAAAAAAAAGACCCCCAGCAATAAAAAGTGGGTCACTCTATGCCCTCTGTGCACATTAGTCTCTTGTATTCAACTTTGCTGATTCTCTGGAATTTTCCTACTCTTTAGCATAATTTTGATGATTGAAAAATATTTTGGAAAGGATGGGTCAGGTGCTTTGCCTCCATAGTCTTTTGAAGTGCCTGCATATGAACAAAAAAAAAAAAACTAATTCTGTAAAAAAGGAAGCCCATTCCACTTTTCAAGTATGCTTTGTTTTAAGCCATAAAGACACACATGTAGTTTTGTCACATTCTGCTAGCCAGAATTTTCAAGAAGGGTTAAAACAAAGCCTGGCTAGAAGGATAATTATTTTGAACAAATCTCATATTCATCTTTCATTTATAAAATTGTTACTTACTCCTTCCATGCAGTCTCTTCGTTGTCTTTAAGTGTGTGCCTTCAGGCATGCTTATTTATTTTTATTGTCTCAAGGTAACATTTAAGATGTATATTAAAGTAAATCTACATTTTTTTACTTCATTATTGCATTTACAGGGATTTAATTATACTTTGTAATTTATTTTTCTTATTAGCCAAAAGTTTAATGCATTTTTTTGATGAATTAGGCACCCACATGAACACCACAAATCAGGACATTGTTTTTCATTGTTGCTATGAATCCTGTGAATGATCTCTTTTTATTTTAAAGACCTACACTTAACCTAGAAAACATTTGCTGTATAATTTGGTCAACAGTTTCCATTCTATCGATCTGTATCCTGTCATGATGTCTTAAACTGCAGGAGTTACATACTGAGTTTATATTTTTATTTGCTTTGAGCAAGGTAGATGGATGTTTTGGCAATTATAATGTGAAACCACTTCTTTCTTTACAGTATTTGACCAAATTTGTGTGTCTATGATATTTGTAAATACATGCGAATATCTGTATTTCTTATCATAAGCCTATTTAGTTTTATTCTCAGTAGGGTTTTTTGGATTGTACAGTGTTTATATGATCTGAACTCCTTATACATAAGAAGGTGTGTATATTAATCCAATTATGGACTTAAAATATTTTAAAAGTATAAATACCCTTATTTGCTGCAAAGACCAGTGTGTAGACATTTGCTTTTTAGCAATATTTTTAAGTGCTCCATTTTAATGCCAAGGAATAAGTCTTTTGGCAACACAAACTGGTCAATAATAGGTAATGCAGGTATGTTCAGGTTAAGCCAACAATGTTTTGCATTTTTATGCTTATTTTCTGTCAACACTAATGAAGTCAACATTGCCTGAATGTCTGAATAATGAAACACATCCCTGTTTAAAAGTATGTAACTGAAAAAGAAATAAAAAAAAAAATAAAAGTAGTTTTTTTAAACTTGCTCTTTCCCATTTCCTCTAATGATGGGTAAAATAATGTCACTCCCTAATTTAAGATAGGAATTTAAAAATTTTGCTTTATTTAGTTGGTTATATATGAGAAGCAGAGCTAAAGGAATATGCTTTTGTTACTTTGTTTATGTTTTGTTTTGCTTTCTTGAAATCCAGCGGTAAAGAGCACACACTAGAAAGGATCTAAGCTTTCTTTAATATTGAAAAAAAAAATTATACTTCTCTGAACTGTTTAATAGAGCAATAGTTAAATACATCTTCTGATAAATTAAGGGAAATAGAATCATTTTTCCTCTTTGAGAATGGAATCATACTATTATGTTCACAGAAATTAAGCATTATTCCAGTTTTAAGTGAATGACTTTAAAATCATTGCAGATGGGGAGCCCATATTTCTAACAGTATCTCATAGTTCATCTTGTGCTAGGTGCTTTACGGGAGTTTACAAAATGGCATTAATGGTATGCTACTTACTGAGGGATGCTACAGGTAAGATCAGGCAAAGCAGCCCTCTCTCAGCCTGTGAATATTGTGTCCATTAAGCAGCAGAGACCTTCAGAAGCAGGAGAAAGATCTGGAGATGACACATAACTGTAAAGGTTCTATTTAGAAAAATTTGACTTAAGATGGGGATTTCAATCTGAATGAATATATAGTTGCATTAGTCAGAACTCTTTGAATTGAAAGTGACAGAAATTTAACCTGGCTTGAGCAATAAGAGTGTGCATTATCTCATTGAACTGAAAAGTCGAGTGGTAGGACTGCCTTCAGACATGCTTAATCCTGGAGTTAAGACAGGAATCTTCTCCATATCTTTTGGTTTTGCTTTCCTACCCTGCTGTTTTCACTATCAGGAAGACTTTCTATGTGTCATGGTAAAGTGGCCATCCACCATCTTAGTATTCTCAGCAAAACAAAAAACAAAGGGCCATTTTTCTCAGTAATTCCAACAGAAGCCTAAGACTGACATTCCCTTATTGGTTGATGTGCCCACCCCTGAGCCAATTACTATGGACAAGGGAATATTGTTCTCCCAGTGGCTGAGCCTGAGTCATGATTTGACCTTGAGGAGACACATCGGTGATGGAACTGGTTGAGAAGAGTTAAGAACATTTTTTTCTACTAGAGTGCAAATACAATTATAAAGATTTGCTGATATTCAGGATAACTAATTTCTTCTCTGCCTAGCTCTAATACAGACCCACATAAATTATTTTCTTAGGACATTTACTTGTTCATAAGACTACATGGATCATAACCAAAGAAAGGACTATATATAGAAGGATGATCAGGTAATATTACTGGGATATAAAAATGGTTTTGTTAGACCAGTTGTTTATTGGGATACTTATACTTTGATTTCACTTAAATGGACAGACGCTCTGGCACTTCTGCAGACTAGGGGTTGGAAACTTTTTTGGCAAAGTTTAGCTTTGTGAGCCAAAAGGCAAAATTGAGGCTTTTATATATTTAAGTAATGAGAAAGAAAAGTTTTCGCATATATTTTATTGATAAAATTCAAAATATATTAATACTTGAATTTTTTTTTGTGATACAGGGCTACTAATGATAAGAATTGAGTGATTTTGAGGGGATAATATCTCACTAAATTGGGGTTCAAAATTAATTGCAAGTATTCATTTGTTAATGCTGGCCTATAATGTGATTTTTTGTATTTCATCTTCGAAAACGTCTTCTCACTCAAATAGATACATCCGTGTACTGTTATCAGTTGTGATTGAGTGTGTAATTTTAATTGATCATATTCATCATTTGGAAGGTATTTATAGAATTCTATTAGATTCTGCTATTGTTATTTGCCTTTTAGCTGTCATTACATTGCATATTAATCACTTCCTATTGAAGGTTAGGTGGATGCTCAATTGTATATTTAAATGAATATTGAAATAGAAAAATTTCCTTTGCACTTGCATTAAGGTCCAGTACTGCAGCTTGAACAATAGTGGAACTTGGAAAATATGTTCACTACGGGTTTGTGTGGGAATGGAGATCTTGCTTCTTATCTTGATAGCATGGGAAATATATAAAGCCAGCTTGATAATACTTGTGATTTAAACAACATTAGTTGCCATCAAAATGACCTTGTCACAGTATGTTTCACATATAAGTGCCATTTTGCCTTGTAATTGTAGGTTGAATTTATTAAAAAGCATTATTAAGTTTGCAGCAAAAGTAATTTCCAAAGCTATTCAGTGTTTGAAAATAGTTTGAGGGTGGTTCTCCTCATTCATAACAATTTCAGTCTTGGTTCTGAGCTAAAAAAGTTACAATAAAACTACCGTTCCAACCTGGGCAACATGGCAAAACCCCATCTCTAAAAAAAATTAGTGAGGCATGGTGGCATACACCCACAGTCCCAGCTACCCAGGAGGCTGAGGTGGGAGGATGTCCTGAGTCCAGGAGTTGAGGCTGCAGCGAGCCATGATTATGATGCTGCACTCTAGCGTGGGCGACAGAGTGAGATCCTGTGTCTAACAAACAAAACCAAAAAACTTTACTGCTGCCATCAAACCGCTATGTAATTGGGCAAGTCAGAATACTGAACTTCTATTTCTGACAAAACCAAATGGAACCAATGATGATTAAGATCACAAGTGAATAAAATTTACCATTGACTTTACTAGTTTGATGACATGATATATTTAAATATTTCCCACAAATACCTGCTGATGAATAACGCAGCATGTAACCATTGACTAATTTATTCAACTATGCATTTTTTTTGCCACTTCACACATTTTTACCACCATGAATTGCAACACATCTTAGCAGATTCTACTTCAGGCTGTACTAAATTGGTGTTTTCTCGACTTCTTTGAAATATTCTTTCCTATAGTTATTGTATGCAGACTATTCATAAAGGCTAGTTCTTGAGTCACTTCAAACTCAGCATTGACTTCTCAAGTATACAGCTGGGCAGTATTGGTAACATCTGTTGACTCACCAAAAGCAAAGCAAAGCAAAGCTACTTGAAATCATTTGCCTTGTTTTTTAATTGACTGTTGGTGTTGCCACAGTGTCCTCATGTCTCCAAGCAAGTATTCTTGGTGAAAAGCTGGTACTGTTGAGAAGTTTTTCTCTGGGCCCACTCTCTGGTTGCTACAATCAAACACAATTGAATTAACTCTAACTCACCATCAGTATATAGCTGTCTTTGCTTGGCTAACAAATGAGCCACTCAGAAAGTTACTTTGGTTACACCCTTATTCTAATTTTTTAAATTAGTAGATTATGCTGTGATAAGATACTACATTTTAAGTTTTCTTATTGTTCTAACTGTTGATTTCCTGTGGGTTGGGAATATTGTGATGAGTGCTTAGTCTGCAAATATATTTTTTTAGCACAGTGAAAGTGTCATTGCATAATAAACACAATGCTTTGCGATATAGTTGTACGACAATTCACACTCCACTGTGCCTTAAAAGTGCAACACTCAAAGTCCACTTTTTAAAACTTTTTTTGACATGATGTATATGCACTGGTAATAAAAAATAAAATGTCTGTATGACAATATGTATGACACTTGAAATGCTGTTGAGTTTTATAGCCATCACAGATTTGTAGCATGTTGAATAGCAGTGCAAAACAATGAAAGCACCACATATGGTTACTGTCACAATTAATTCAACTCTGCCTTTGTAGCATGAAAGCAGCCATAGTCAATATGTAAATGAATGAACATGGCTGTGTTCTAATAAAATTTTATTTATGGACACTAAAATTTGAATTTCATATAATTTTTATGTGTCATAAAATTCCCTCTCGATTTTTTTCAACCATTTAGAAATGTTAAGTGTCATTCTTAGTTTGTGAACTGAGCAAAAATAGAAGGTGGGCTGGACTCGGCCTGCAGACCGTAGTTTGCCAACGTTTGCTTTATGCCACACTGGAAAGATTTGAATGTTTGAAGTAAATTAGTTTTTACTTAATTGCATGAAACTGCTTACCAAAAGATGACCTTTTCTCCTCCGTTTATAAAAGAAAATTTCATTTTGAAATAGCACCAAGAATTAAAATATTACGGAAAATGCAACCACAGTACATAGGGAGTTAGTAATCAAATGAGCTCACATATTAACTTAGATGTTGAAGCAGTGTGCAGCCTTAGCCCATGAATGTCAGGATTAGACAAATTTAATTTTAGTTTAAACTTCTTTTGAGAACTGTGGCAAGTTAACTCACCCTGTTTCTTCACCTTAAACTGGAGATAATGCCTACTTTGAAGTGTGATTCTGAGGATTAGTGAATGATCTTTATAATAGCTCAATGCATTTACCATTACCTTCATTAAAAGTACGATTTTAAACTGAGCAACACCTTAATTTCTCATACAGTGTGTACACTTCTGCTCTTTAAGATAAGGGTAAGGTCTGGTATTGGACTTTGTCTTCCTAGACTGACACCATTATTCCTATCTGTTTAAAAATATTGGGCCCTAATTCTATCACATTGTACAGTTGCCATTCTGCCTCACTTAATGACATCAACAAGTTCAAAATATTTAATTTTATACCCTTATTGATAAAAATGACAACAGGAGAGGGCCAGGGCAAAGTCCTGTCTGAAGCTGCTGTAGTCCATGTTAGGGTCAATATCAATCCATTGAACCAATAACATGTCTAAATGTTCTCTGTAATGTATGAATCCTTCAACACCACTTAATTACTGTTAGCTAATAGTAATTTATCAGAAGCTTTGCTGAAATCCAAGTAAACCATTTGGTCTGTTTCCATGCCCTGTCATTCTCATTATGCCATCAAAAAGGGAATTGAATTTAGTTTTAGATTTTATTTCCTTCTTGCCATTTCTCCCCCACCCCCTTAACTTTTAAGGCTAAAAATTATTCTTAATTTTAAAAAAGCTGAGCCTTACATTCTCTTCCTCATTCCTCTGCCTTTCCTTTACATATGGCTCCACATACAGATTATAAACTCTTTTTTTGTTAGCTTTAGCATTAAAAATCTCCAGCTAATACAAAACCTTAAAGATGTTATTTATTTTTTTACATTTATTTCCTATACTCTTTTAAAAGCTGGGCTTGTTAGAAAGGAGACTGTTTTCTCAAAACGTTTTTTCTTTTTAGGATCACTTTTCATTGCAGAAATGAAATCAGAGTCTTGAGTTCTTTTCACAGGTTATCATAAACCTAAGATGAGATGCTCACATTCTCTTAAGATGGCCGACCATTCTGCTTTATGAACACATTCCTCTTGCTAGTCATTTTTGTGGTCCAGAATAGTAGCTTCAGTTTTTGCTTTCTCTGTTTCCTGGAAGATTAGATTTTAGGCATATAAAGAATTTACAGAGTTTCTGGGTTTAAAGTGTTTTTGGTTTTGTTTGTAGTTATTACAAGTACATGATAGGTATCTATATGGGGTACCTGTGATGTTTTGATAGAGGCATACGATGTGTAATAATGAAGTCAGGGTCATTAAGGTATCCAGCACTTCAAGCATTTATCATTTCTTTGTGTTAGGAACATTCCGATTCCACTCTTAGTTATTTTAAAATATGTAATAAATTATTGTTGACTATAGTCACCTTGTGCTACCAAAAGCTAGATCTTACTCATTTGATCTAACTATGTGTATGTGTGTGTGTGTATATATATATATATTTGAGACGGAGTCTAGCTCTGTCTCCCAGGCTGGAGTGCAGTGGCGTGATCTCGGCTAACCTCTGGTTTAACTGATTGTCCTGTCTCAGCCTCCCGATAGCTGAGACTACAGGTGTGTGCCACCACCACGCTGGGCTAATTTTTGTATTTTTCATAGAGATGGGGTTTCACCATGTTGGCCAGGCTGGTCTCGAACTCCTGATCTTAAGTGATCTGCCCACCTTAGCCTCCCAAAGTTCTGGGATTACAGGTGTGAGCCACCATACCCACCTCGATCTAACTATATTTTGTGCCCGTTAATACCATCCCCAGATTATCCTACCCCATTCCCTCCCCACTACCCTTTGAAGCCTCATAACAATCCTTCAACTCTCTATCTCCATGAGATACATTGTATTGATTTTTAGCTCCCACAAAGGAGTGAGAACATCAGAAACTCTAGCTTAAGTAAAATAAGAACTAGAAATTTCCAGACAATCGGGGGTCTCTATCACTACTCAATTTTATGTTTAGTGTTTATGCTCCTCTTGAACACCTCGTGTCAGGCAGTGGCTTGTGTGCTTAAATACTGATTTTCTTTAACTGACCTGGCATTTTGTAATGTACTTTCATAATACTATCTTAATTTCCCCTCTCTTTGCCCAAATATTTTCCACAGTGCATTTACCTTGGGTGTACTAAATTTCATTGCAAGTATACGTCTTTTCAGTATACTCCTCTGCCCCTTCCTTCTCATAAGTGTGTATTCCAGTCAGAAACCTCATCATACCATGTCAATGATTTCTATTTCTTACTTGCACTACCCTGATTTGTATGTAAGTTTTCTTGATCATAGTCTTCTATGTGCATTAGTGTGAAGACTTCTTGTTGTTATTTTCAGACTTCCTGCTCAGTTCTCTGGAGTGAATCATTTGGTCATCTCTAACCAGATGGTATATATAACAATCCCTTTTGTGATTTTTATCTTCTTTTTTCACCCTCATCCTCCTCCTTGCAAAAAAAAAAAAAAAATCATTTTAACATGTCAATTATGCTTATACCATTACATTCTAGCCATCTTAAATTAAGTCTTGGAAATGAACATCTCATTTTAAATGTCATATAGGTAGAAAATCAATCATGTCTTTCTTGTACAGTATTTTGTCCTGAATCCTGTATTGACTTTGTCAGGGTGCCCTAAATGTCCTGTATTTATTAGGCCTTTTAAAAATATATAAACTACAAGAATATTAGCAATTAGAGCCATTTTTACTCCACAGTAATGTGGAATGCTTAAATTACTTACGTGGTAACAGCAGCTGAAAATTATTCCTCCACAAGTAAACATCTGAACAATCCCTTGTCTCTCCTGCAGGTTTGAATGAATACCAAAAGTGGGGAGTAAGACTTGAAAGTACTTATGTTTCATATTTGAGAAAGAAAAAGGCTATTTGAATTTTAGCCAAAGCCCCAAGTTGTGAACAAGTAACCGCTGTTAATTTAAGATAACTTTAGTAAATACACAAAAAAATCAATCAATGACATCCATTGGCCATGCTTCTGGAAATAAGCTAGTCAACAACAGCTTCACTCTAGTCTTCTGAAAGAAAGCAAGTTAATGACAGCCCCATGCTTCTAGACAATAGCTGATCAGCAAGTGCCTTGCTTCAGTAACCAGGCTGTAGAAAGTCTGTTGGTCAACAGCAGCTTCTTCCAGTGAAATACCACACCCAGGAATATTATCAGCCTTTTTGACTTCTTTTAACCCTGCTGCACCTTTCTAAAAAGTCAATTTGTTACACTTTTCTCAGCTACTCTAGTACTGTTATCCTCTCTTTCCTTCTGTTACACTAAGATTCCAGGAAAAATGTTTCAAAAATGGGTTCTTCTTTTAAAAAATGCTTGAAAAGTACTGCCCTAACTAATGTGAACTATTAAACTTATTATGCAGTGCTTAGGAAATCAGAAAACTATGCACTCTGTATTTTGTATGCTATGTACTAAAGATGTAGAGAGATCTCCATCCAAATGTATTAAACAAGTTCTGGCATCTGGACTGGTAAGCTTTCATGGTCAAGACTATCCTTCTGCTGAGTCTTTATTCTGCAAGAGGACCAGTTTGGCAGAGTAGATTATGTCTCCTTTATTCACATTTAAAAAAAGAAATGGAGAAGAAGGGAAGAAGGCAAAGCAAGATGGCAGAACAGGACTTTTTAGTGCTTTCCCCTTGCAGAAACATCAGTTTGAACAACTATCCATGCACAAAAATATCTTCACAGGAGCTAAGTGAGTCGGGTGAACAATCACGGTACTTGGTAATAGCACATTTTTTTTTTCTTTTTTTGAGACAGAGTCTTGCTCTGTCACCCAGGCTGGAGTGCAGTGGTGCAATCTCAGCTCACTGCAACCTCTGCCTCCTGAGTTCAAGCAATTCTGCCTCAGCCTCCCAAGTAACTGGGACTACAGGCACATACCACCATGCCCGGCTAATTTTTTGTATTTTTTAGTAGAGACAGGGTTTCACCATGTTGCCCAGGCTGGTCTTGAACTCCTGAGCTCAGGGCATCTGCCTGCCACAACCTCCCACAGTGCTAGGATTACAGGTGTGAGCCACCATGCCCGGCCGGTAATAGCACAATTATTAAAAATATGCATTGAAGGGAGTAGAAAGGACAGTTTCACGTTACCCATGTCACTCCTTTCCCAACCCTAGGCAGCAAAGTGAAAAGATATCATGAAATTGGAGGGAAGAGAAGTGAGCATAGGATTTTGTCTTCAAACCTAAAGTTAGGTAGCACCAGGCAGACCTCCCACAACCCCTGACTTTAGGGGAGTACCTGCAGACCGAGCCTCCAGACATGCCCTGGCATCAGCAGAAACCCATAGCTTCTATGAGGTGAACTCAGTCTGCTGTATGCATCACTGACAGCTTACTACAGTGACCTTGGGCTCTGGACAACCCCCAGTGGAAGGTAAACCTCAGCAGCTATGAGTTTCAGTCACATCCCAGCTCCATGATATCCTCAGCAGACATGAGATTCCAGCCTGGCATCATATGGCTGCAGTGATCCCAGGATCAGGGCATCCCTCAGTGTCTCAATGGTACTTCAGTGGTACCAGCTTTAGAGAGCATGCCAGATGATTTACCTAGAATCTCTGCTCAGACATCAATGAACAGCAAAGATCAAGAATAATCAGGGAAACATGTTACCACCAAATGGACAAAATAAAGTGCCAGTGACCAACCCTAAGGAAATGGAGATGAATGAATGTGCTGCCTGATAAAGAAGTGAAAGTAACCATTTTCAGTGATCTTCAAGAAAACACAGAGAAACAATTTAATAAAAGGAAGACCATAAGTGATCAGAACAAGAAATTTAACAGAGAGAATGAAATAATAATAAAAATCAAATAGAAATCCTGAAACTGAGAAATAGAATGAACGAAATAAAAAATGCCATAGAGAACATAAACAGAAGAACCGATCAAGCAAAATTGTGAACTCAAAGGCAGGTTATTTCAAAATAAATAGAGGGGAAAAAAGGAAAAATAATGAAAAGAAATGAGGAGAGCTTATGGGATTTGTGAGAACGTATCAAAAGAGAAAATATTTGAGTTATAGGAGTTAGAGAAGCAGAGGAGAAAAATAAAGGGACAAAAAGTGTGTTTAAAGAAATGATAGCCAAAAAGCTTTCCCAACCTGGAGAAAGATATAAATATCTAATTATAGGAAGGTCAAAGATCTTCAGTCAGATTCAGTCCAAATAGGGCTACTTCAAGACATATTATTATCAAAATGTCAAATATCTAAGATAGGGAATCCTGAAAGCAGCAAGAGAAAAGAAGCAAATAACATATAAAGGAATTCCAGTACACATAGCAGCAGACTTCTCACTAGAAATCTTATAGGCCAGGAGACTGAGATGATATACTCAAAGTGGTGAAGGGAAGAAACAACAACAACAACTACTACCAATTAAAATACTGTACTCAGAAAATCTGTTCTTTATAAATGAAGGGTCAGGCATGGCAACTCATACCTATAATCCCAGCACTTTGGGAGGACAAGGTAGATGGATCACTTGAGGCCAGGAGTTTGAGACCAGACTGGCTAACATGGCAAAACCCCATCTCTACTAAAAACACAAAAAATTAGCAGGGTGTGGTGGCATACACCTGTAATCCCAGCTACTTGGGTGGCTGAGGCAGGAGAATCGCTTGAACCTGGGAAGCAGAGGCTGCAGTGAGCCATGATCATGCCACTGTACTCCAGCCTTGGTGACAGCATGAGACCCTGTCTCAAAATGAAAAAAAAAAAAAAAGAAGAAGGAGAAAAGGATAAATACTTTCCCACACAAACAAATGCTGAAGAAGTTTATCATCATCAGACCTGTCTTACAAGAAATGCTAAAGACAGTTCTTCAAGCTGAAAGAAAAGGATGCTAATGAGTAACATGAAAACATCTGAGAGTATAAAACTCACTAGTAAAAGTAGGGATACAATCAAATTCGGAATACTCTAATACTGTAATCGTGGTAAAAAAAAAAAAAAAAAGATCACTTGTACCTTTAGTGTGACGATTAAAAGACAAACTATTGAAAATAATCATAATAATTTGTTAAGGGATATTCAATACAAAAAGATGTAAATTATGATAAAAATTCAAAGTCAGGGGCAGTGGAGTAAAAGTGTAAAGTTGTTTTTTTTTAATTAAAGTTAATTTATCACCTTAAAATAACTTGTTTTCACTATAAGATTTTTTTTTGGTAAGCCTCATTGTCATCACAAAGCAAAAACCTATAGTAGATGCACACAAAAAAGGAATAAAAACATACTACTAGAGAAAAACACTTAATCATAAAGGAAGACAGCAAAAGAGAATGAAAAGAGCAAATAGTCTACAGAACAACTAGAAAACAAGTGAAAGGGCAGTGGTTAAGTCCTCATCTAGCGATAATTACTTTTAATGTAAATACGTTAAATTATCCAATCAGAAGACACAGAATGGCTAAAGGGATTTTTAAAAAGATGAGATCTAAGTATATGCTGCAAATGAGAGACTCACTTCAGCTGTAAGGACACACATAGACTGAAAGAAGGGATGAAAAAAGATACTACATGCACGTGGAAATTAAAAGTATTAGATGCATATTAGGTGCATATTAGATGAGTATTAGACAAAATAGACTTTAAATAAAAAATTGTGAAATAAGATGAAAAAGGGCATTATATAATGATAAAGGGGTTAATCTGCAGGAGGACATGATATGACAATTACAAATATATATGCACCAACATTAGAGCACCTAAACATACAATACATATATTAACAGATTTAAAGGGAGAGATAGACAATAATAGTATGTACAGTAACAGTACAGGATGTTAACACCCCACTTTCAGCAATGGAAAAATCATCCAGACAGAAAATTAGCATTGAGACTTTGGACTCAAACTCCACTTTAGACCAAATAGACCTAACAGATTTATACAGAGCATTTCATTCAAGAGTTGCAGAATTTACATTCTTACATTCAAGAGTTGCAGAAATTACATGCTTCTTAAGTGCAGATGGAACATTATCTAGGCTAGATCATGCATTAAGTCACAAAACAAATCTTAACAAGTTTAAGAAGATTGAAATCACATCAAGTATCTTTTCTGACCACAATAGTACAAAACTAAAAATAACAGGAAGAACTTTGAAAAATTCACAAATACATGAAAAATGAACATCTTGAACAACCAATAGGTCAATGAAGAAATTACAAGTAAAATTAAAAAATGTCTTGAGCAAATGAAAATGGAAACACAACATATCAAAACTTCTGGGATGCAGCAAAAGCATTTCTTTTTATATATATATATATATTTTAAGTTCTAGGGTACATGTGCACAGTGTGCAGGTTTGTTACATATGTATACATGTGCCATGTTGGTGTGCTGCACCCGTTAACTAGTCATTTATATTAGGTATATCTCCTAATGCTATCCCTCCCCCCACTCCCCACAATAGGACCTGGTGTGTGATGATCCTCTTCCTGTGTCCAAGTGATCTCATTGTTCAATTCCCACCCATGAGTGAGAATATGCAGTATTTGGTTTTCTGTTCTTGCAATAGTTTGCTGATGCAAGTTTCCAGCTGCATCCATGTCCCTACAAAGGACACGAACTCATCCTTTTTTATGGCTGCATAGTATTCCATGGTGTATATATGCCACATTTCCTTAATCCAGTCTGTCACTGATAGACATTTGGGTTGATTCCAAGTCTTTGCTATTGTGAATAGTGCCACAATAAACATACGTTGTGCATGCGTCTTTATAGCAGCATGACTTATAATCCTTTGGGTATATCCCCAGGAATGGGATGGCTGGGTCAAATGGTATTTCTAGTTCTAGATCCTTGAGGAA
>NW_012103321.1:1983885-1999651 GCF_000951045.1 Mandrillus leucophaeus | reverse complement strand
TATGAATGTCTTCTTTTGAGAAGTGTCTGTTCATATCCTTTGCCCACTTTTTGATGGGGTTGTTTTTTTCTTGTAAATTTGAGTTCTTTATAGGTTCTGGATATTAGCTCTTTGTCAGATGAGTAGGTTGCAAAAATTTTCTCCTATTCTGTAGGTTGTCTGTTCACTCTGATGGTAGTTTCTTTTGCTGCAGCAAAAGCATTTCTAAGATGGAAGTTTATAGCAATAAACACCTACATCAAAAAAGAAGATATCAAGTAAACAACCTAATATTTTATTTCAAGGACTTGAAAAAAGAATAAACTAAGCCC
Source organism: Mandrillus leucophaeus (assembly GCF_000951045.1). Taxonomy (NCBI): domain Eukaryota; kingdom Metazoa; phylum Chordata; class Mammalia; order Primates; family Cercopithecidae; genus Mandrillus; species Mandrillus leucophaeus. The sequence continues at coordinate 1,999,340 of NW_012103321.1, read as the reverse complement.
CAAATTAGTAGAAGGAAGGAAATAATAAACATCAGAGCAGAAACAAATAAAATAGAGACTAGAAAAACAATAGAAAGGATCAACAGAACAAAGAGTTGTGTTTTTGTTTTTGAAAAAAGATAAAATTAATAAACCTGCCAGTTGGACTAAGAAAAAAAGAAGACTCAAATAAAATCAGAGAGGAAAAAGGGACATTAAAACTGATAACACAGAAATATAAAGGATTATGAGACTATTATGGACAATTATACACCCAACTTCTGAAAAACCAAGAAGAAATGCCAGCATGAGTACACTCTATCCCCTGGCTCCCTGCCACCCCAACGCCCACCAAATCTCCATTGCAGTTAAAGCCTTGGCAGGCACAGAGCCTGCCAGCCGACCCCCTGCACCCCACCCCTGTGACAACACTGCCATGGGAGTGAAACTAGGCACAGAGAAGCGTGGGCCCTTCCCCACCTTGAGCAGCCATCTCCACCTGTGTGAATGCTCATAGAGTGCATGCTCAGTCCTATGCCCACCAGCACCCTGCCCGCTGTGCTAACACCATCACCAGCACCACTGTGCACATAATTGCCAGAGGCCCCCTCAGCCATGCTGCCTCCTCTGCTACTGTGAATGCCTTCTCAGAGGCCAGCACCCCAGAACCTGCCAGCACCCTGCCACAGCAGAGAAGTCCACCCTGCTCTGCTGCTGCTGCCACTGCCACTGGCACATGCAAATGAGGACAGATCCTGCTGCTGCCACCATACAAAAAGCTTTGAGTGTCACCATCCATCAGAGTGCTATGACACCCTGGTCCTGGAGCACTGTGGCACTGCCAGTGCAGTGGGTTCCTAATCTCAAGTTACCAGAGAACAAATTCTGGGGACTGATACCAGTTCCCCAGAGTTAGAGCATGCAGTCCAGGAGTTGTGAGCTGAACCATGGCTCTCTCAAATCTTCCATAAACGAAACCACCTTATACCACAGTCAAATTCTCAAGGTCATCAAATAGGATAAAAGGGCAGCAACTTCAAAGACTGAAGGAACATCAGCCCAGGAAGATAAGAAAGAACCAGTGCAAGAACTCTGAAAACTCAAAAAGCCAGAGTGCTGTCTTTCCTCCAAACAACCACACTAGGTCTCCAGTAAAGATTCAGAACTGAACTGAGATGGCTGAAATGACAGACATAGAATTCAAATAAACATAGGAATAAAGATCACTGAGATGCAGGAGCATGTTGAAACCCAATCCAAGGAAGCTAAAAATCACAATAAAATGATACAGGAGCTGATAGACAAAATAGCCAGTATAGAAAAGAATGTAATTGACTTGTTAGAGCTGAAAAACACACTACAAGAATTTTATGCAATTGCAAGTACTAGTGGCAGAATAGACTAAGATAAAGAAAGAATCTCAGAGCTTGAAGATAGGCTTTCTGAAATAAGGCAGTTAGACAAAAACAGAGAAAAAGAATAAAAAGGAATGAACATTACCTTTAAGAAATATGGGATTATGTAAAGAGATCAAATCTATAAATCACTGGTGTGCCTGAAAGAAATGGGGAGACTGGAAGCAACTTGAAAAATGTATTTCAGGAAATCATCCATGAGGGCTTCCCCAAACTAGCTAGAGAGGCCAAACTTCAAATTCAGGAAATGCAGATAAACCCAGTAAGATAAGTCACAAGAAGATCATCCTCAAGACACGTAATCCTCAGATTCTCCAATGTCAAAATGAAAGAAAAAATGTTACAGGCAGCTAGAGAGGAAGGTCATGTCACCTAGAAAAGGAAGCCCATAAGACTAACAGCAGATCTCTCAGCAGCAACCCTACAACCCAAAAGAGATTGGAGGCCAATATTCAACATTGTTAAAGAAAAGAAATTCCAGCCAAGAATTTTATATTGGCCAAACTAAATTTTGTAAGCAAAGGAGAAATAAGATTCTTTTCAGACAAGCAAATGCTGAGGGAATTTTTACCACCAACCCTGCCTTACAAGAGCTCCTAAAGGAAGCAATAAATATGGAAAGGAAAGACTGTTATCAACCAGTACAAAAACACACTTAAATACACAGACCAGTGACACAATAAAGCAATCACAAACAAACCAGTATAATAACCAGCTAACAATACAATGACAGGGTCAAATCTACACATATCAATACTAACCTTGAAGGTAAATGGGCTAAATGCCCCAATTAAAAGACACAGAGTGGCAAGCTGGATTCAAAAAGGCAATACCCAATGATATGCTGTCTTCAACAGACCCATCTCACACATAATGACACCCATAGGTTCAAAATAAAGTATGGAGGAAAATATACCAAGCAAATGGAAATCAGAAAAAAGCAGGGGTTGCAATCCTAGTTTCTGATGAAGGAGACTTTAAACCAGCAAAGATAAAAAAAGACAAAGAAGGGCATTACATAATGGCAAAATGTTCAATTCAAGGAGAGCTAACTATCCTAAATATATATGCACTCAACACAGGAGCACCCGAATTCATAAAGCAAGTTCTTAGAGACCTATAGAGACCTAGCCTCCCACACAATAAATCGTTGAAGATTTCAACACCCCACTAAAAGTAATGGACAAATCATTGAGGCAGAAAATTAAGAAAGATCTTCAGGACCTGAACTCAGCACTGGATCAAATGGATGTGATAAATGAGTTCAACAGAACTCTCCACCCCAAAACAGCAGAATATACATTCTTCTCATCACCACATGGCACATATTCTAAAACTGACCACACAATCAGACACAAAACACTCTACAGCAAGGGCAAAAGAACTGAAATAATAAAAAAACAAACACTCTTTTGGACCACAGCACAATAAAATTAGATATCAAGACGAAGAAAATCACTCAAAACCATACAATTACATGAACATCAAATAACCTGCTCCTGAATGACTTTTGGGTAAATACTGAAATTAAGGCAGAAATCTAAAAGTCCTTTGAAACTAATGAGAACAAACATACAACATACCAGAATCTCTGGAACACAGCTAAAGCAGTGTTAAGCAGGAAATTTATAGCATTAAAGGCCCACAGCAAAAAGTTAGAAAGATCTTAAATTAACAACCTAACGTCACTTAAAAAAAAAAAAAAACCAGAAAAGCAAGAACAAACCAACCCCAAAGCTAATAGAAAACAAGGAATAACCAAAATCAGAGTTGAATTGAAGAAGATTGAGACATGAAGAAACATTCATAAGATAAACAAATCTAGGAGTCTGTTTTTTGAAAAAATTAACAAAAATATATAGATCACTAGCTAGATTAATAAAGAAGAGAGAAGATCCAAATAAACACAATTAGAAGTGACAAAGGGGATATTACCACTGACCCCACAGAAATACAAATAATCACCACAGAATATTATGAACAGGTCTATGCCCAGAAACTAGTAAATCAATAAGAAATGGATAAATTCCTGGATACATACACCTTCCCAAGACTGAACCAGGAAGAAACTGAATCCCTGAACCGATCAGTAATGAGCTCCAAATTGAATCAGTAATAAATGGCCTACCAACCAAAAAAAGCCCAGGACCAGATGATCCACAGCTGAATTCTACCAGATGTACAAAGAAGAGCTGTTCCAAAACTAAACTGTTCCAAAAGATTGAGGAGGACAGACTCTTCCTTAACTTATTCTATGAGGCCAGCATCATCCTGATTCCAAAACCTGTCAGAGACACAACAACAAAAAAAGGAAACTTTAGGCCAATATCCTTGGTGACCATTGATGTAAAAATCCTCAACAAAATACTGGAAAACCAAATCCAGCAGCATATCAAAAAGCTTATCCAGCATGATCAAGTAGGCTTTATCCCTGGGAGCAAGGTTGGTTCAACATAAGCAAATCAATAAATGTGATTCATTACATAAACATAACTAAAGACAAAAACCACATACTTATTTGAATAGATGCAGAAAATGTTTTCAATAAAATTCAACACCCTTTATATTAAAAACTCTCAGTAAGCTAGGTTTTGCAGGAACATACTTCAAAATAATAACAGCCATCTATGACAAATCCACAGCAACATCATACTGAATGAGCAAAAGCTGGAAGCATTCCCCTTAAAAACCGGCACAAGACAAGGATGCTGTCTCTTACCATTCCTATTTAATATAGTATTGGAAGTCCTAGCCAGAGCAATTAGGCAAGTGAATGAAATAAAGGGCATCCACATAGGAAGAGAGGAAGTCAAACTATCCCTATTTGTAGATGACATGATTCTAGATCTAGAAAACCCCATAGTATTGGCCAAATGGTTCCTTAAGCTCACAGGATAGAAAGTCAAAAGAAAAAAGCCACTATCATTCCTACACCAACAATGGCTAACCCAAAAGCCAAATTAGGAATGTGTTCCCATTCTCAATTGCCTCAGAAAGAGTAAAATACCTAGGAATTCAGCTAACAAGATCTCTATAATAAGAACTACAACACACGGTTCAAAGAAATCAGAGATGACACAAACAACGGGGAAACATTTCATACAAATTGATAGGAAAAATCAGTATCATTAAAGTGGCTATACTGCCCAAAGCAATATAAAGACTCAGTGCTATTTGTACTAAACTACTGATGACGTTCTTCACGGGACTAGAAAAAAATTATTTCAAAATTCATATTAAAACAAAAAAGAGCCCAAATAGCCAAGGGAATCCTAACTAAAAAGAAGAAAGCTGGAGGCATCACGCTACCTGACTTCAAACTATACTACAGGGCCATAGTAACCAAAACAGCATGGTACTGGTACAAAAACAGACACATCGACCAATGGAACAGAATAGAGAACTCAGATATAAAGCTACACACCTACAACCATCTGATATTCAACAAAACTGACAATAGCAAGCAATGGGGAAAGGGCTCACTATTCAATAAATGGTGCTGGGATAACTGGCTTATGCAGAAGATCAAAATTGAACCCATTCCTTATACCATATACAAAAATCAACTCAATATGGATTAAAGAATTAAATGTAAACCCCCAAACTGTAAACATCATGGAAGACAACCTAGACAACACTATTCTGAATGCAAGAATAGGCAACAATTTCATGATAAAGATGCCAAAAGCAATTGCAATAAAAGCAAAAATTGACAAATGTGATCTAATTACACTAAAGAGCTTCTGCACAGCCAAGGAAACTATCAACAGAGTTAACAGACAACCTACAGAATGGGAGAAAATGTTTGCAAACTGTCATCTGACAAAGGTCTAATATCCAACATCTGTAAGGAATGAAACAAATTTACAAGCAAAAAATAAACAACCCCATTAAAAAGTGGGCAAAGGGCATAAACACACACTTTTCAAAAGAAGACATACATGTGGCCAACAAAAAACTCAATCATTAGAGAAAGGTAAACCAAAACCACAATGAGATACCACCTCACACCAGTCAGAATGGCCAGTATTAAAAAGTCAAAAAATAGTAGGTGCCAGCTAGGTTGCAGAGAAAAGGGAACACTTATACACTGTTGGTAGGAGTGTAAATTAGTTCAACCATTGTGGAAAGCAGTGTGACAATTCTTCAAAAAGCTAAAAACAGAACTACCATTTGACCCAGCAATCCCATTACTGTGTATATACCCAAAGGAATATAAATTATTCTGTCATAAAGACACATGCACGTGTATGTTCATTGCAGCACTATTCATAATAGTGAAGACATGGAATCAACTTAAAAGCCCTTCAGTGATAGACTAGATAAAGAAAACGTGTTACATATATACCACGGAATACTATGCAGCCATAAAAAAGAATGAGATCATGTTCTTTGCAGGAACATGGATGAGCTGGAGGCCATTATCCTTAGCAAACTAATGCAGTAACAGAAAACCAAATACTGTATGTTGGGAGCTAAATGATGGGAACACATGGACACATAGAGGGGAACAACACACACTGGGGCTTATTGGAGGGTGGAGGGTGGGAGGAGGGTCAACACCAGGAAAAATAACCAATGGTTACTAGGCTTAATACCTGGGTGATGAAATTATCTGTACAACAAACCCCCATGACACAAGTGTAGGTATATAACAAACATGCACATGTACCCTTGAACTTAAAAGTAAAAAAAAAAAAAAAAAAAAAAAGAAAACCCTAGTTCGAGATTGTTTTATGGTTGAATTCTACCAAACATTTAAAGAAGAACAAACACAAATTCTTCTCAAACTCTTTTCAAAAAATGAAGAGAAAGAAATACATCCAAACTCATTTTGAGGACACTTTGATCTGATACCAAAGCCAGACAAGAGCTCTACAAAAAGTAAAAAACGACAGGACAATGTGCCTGATGCAAAAATTTCCAGCAAAATACTAGCAAATGAAATTTAATAGTGCATTAAAAATATTATTCACCATGATCAAGTGGGATACATCCCAGGGATTCAAGGATAATTCACTATAAGCAAATCCAATAAAGATAATACATCACATTAATAAAATCAAGGACAAAAATCATCTGATAATTTCAGTAGGTGCAGAAAAAGCATCTGACAAAATTCAACATCCTTTCTTCATAAAAAATCTCAACAAATTAAGTAGAGGAGAAACATACCTCAAAATAATAAAGGTCATATATGACTAACGCACGTCTAAAGTCATACCAAATAGGGAAAAGTTGAAAGTTTTCTTCTAAGATCCAGCCTCTTGGCACTTTTATTAAACATATTACTGGAAATCCTAGGCAGAGCAATCAGGCAAAAGGAGAAACAGAAGGCATCCAAATTAGAAAGGAAGAAGTTAAATTTTCCTCACTTGCAGACAACATGATCTTATATATGGAAAACTCTAGGGACTCCACCGAAAAACTGTTAGAACCAATAAGTGAATTCAGAAACGTTGCATGATACAAAATCAACATACAAACATCAGTAGTGTTTCTATATACTAACAGTAAACTATCTGAAAAAGATATAAAAAATATTTATAAGAGCTACAAAAAAGATAAAAAAAATACTTAAAAACGAATTTAACCAAGGAGGTACAGTGAAAACTATAAAGCATTGATGAAGGAAATTCAGGAAGACAGAATTAAATGGAAAGACAGCCCACATTCACGAATTGGAAAAATTAACATTGTTAAAATGTTCATACTACCCAAAGTGATCTACAGATTCAATTCAATCCCTGCCAAAATACCAATCACATTCTTCACAGAAATAGAAAGAACAATCTAAAATTTTGTATGGAACCACAAAAGACCTTGAATAACCAAATAAATCTAGAGCAGAAAGAACAAAACTAAAAGCATCATACGACCTGACTTCAAAATATATAAAGCTATGGTAATCAAAAAAAGCATAGTAGTGGCATAAAAATGGACACATAGGGTCGGCAAAGCCTGAGTCCTGTCCTGTCGCCCTCCTCCCGGGACAGCATGAACTTCACCACTCACTCCACCTTTTCCACCAACTACCGGTCCCTGGGCTCTGTCCAGGCGCCTAGCTAGGGCGCCTGGCCAGTCAGCAGAGCAGGCAGCGTCTATACAGGCCCCGGGCGCTCTGGTTCCCAGATCTCCGTGTCCCGCTCCACCAGCTTCCGGGGCGGCATGGGGTCCAAGAGCCTGGCCGCGGGGATGGCCGGGGGTCTGGCAGGGATGGGAGGCATCCAGCAAGAGAAGGAGACCGTGCAAAGCCTGAGCGACCGCCTGGCCTCCTACCTGGACAGCGTGAGGAGCCTGGAGACCGAGAACCCGAGGCTGGAGAGCAAAATCTGGGAGCACTTGGAGAAGAAGGGACCCCAGGTCAGAGACTGATGCCATTACTTCAAGACCATGGAGAACCTGAGGACTCAGATCTTCGCAAATACTGTGGACAATGCTCACATAATTCTGCAGATTGACAATGCCCGCCTTGCTGCTGATGACTTTAGAGTCAAGAATGAGACAGAGCTGGCCATGCACCAGTCTGTGGAGAACGACATCCATGGGCTCTGCAAGGTCATTGATGACACTAATGTCACTCGGCTGCAGCTGGAGACAGAGATAGAGGCTCTCAAGGAGATCTGCTCGTCATGAAGAAGAACCACAAAGAGGGCCTGCTGAACCTCAAGGTCAAGCTGGAGGCCCGGATTGCCACCTACCGCTGCCTGCTGGAAGATGGTGAGGACTTCAATCTTGGTGATACCCTGCATAGCAGTAACTCCACGCAAACCATCCAAAAGACTACCACCCGCCGGACAGTGGGTGGCAAAGTGGTGTCTGAGACCAAGGACACCAAAGTTGTGAGGCATTAAGCCAGCAGAAGCAGGGTACCCTTTGGGGAGCAGGAAGCCAATAAAAAGTTCAAAGGTCATTGGATGTCAAAAAAGAAAGAAAGAAAGAAAAAGACCCATAGACCAACTGAACAGAGTAGAAATCCCAGAAATAAATCCACACATTTACAGTCAACTGACTTTTGACAAAGGTGCCAAGAACATACAATGGAGAAAGGACATTGTCTTCAATAAATTGTGTTGGGAAAACTAGATATTCACGTGCAGAAGAATACAATTAGACCTTTATCTTACACCATTTGCAAAAATCAACTCAAAATAGATTAAAGACTTAAATATAAGAGCCAAAGCAATGAAACTGTCTGAAGAGAACACTGGGCAAAGTCTCCATTATATTGATCTGGGCAATAATTTTTTGACTTAAAAAGCACAGGCAACAAAAGCAAAAATAGGCAAATGGGATTCCATTAAACTAAAGTGCTTCTTCACAGTATAGGAAGTGATAAACAGAGTGAAGAGATAACCTACAGAGTTGGAGAAAGTATTGGCAAACTATATATCTGATAAGGGTTAATACCCAAAGTGTATAAGGAATTCAATTAAATAAAAAGAAAGTAATCCAATTTAAAAAATGGACATAGAACCTAAACTGACATTTCTGAAAAGAAGACGTACAAATGTTCAATGGGCATATGAAAATATGCTCAATGTCACTAGTCATCAGGGAAATGCAAATTAAAACCACAATGAGATATCACTTCACTCCTGTAAGAATGCCTATTATCAAAAACACAAATGAGAACAAATATTGGTGAGGATATAGAGAAAAGGGAATTCTTTTACATTGTTGGTGAGAATGTAAATTAATACAGCCACTATAGAAAATAGCACGGATGTCCCTCAAACAATAAAAATAGAACTACCATACAATTCAGCAATCCTACTAGTAGGTGTATAAACCAAAGAAATGAAATCAATATGTCGAAGAGATATCTACACTCCCATGTTTATTCACAATAGCCAAGATATGGAATCAATCTAAGTGTTTATCCATGAATGAATGGGTGAAGAAAATGTGAGATATATATATAAAATATATATACTATGGAATACTATTCAGCCATAAAAAGAAGGAAATTCTGTTATTTATGACAACATAAATAAACCTCTATGACATTCTGTTAAGTGACATAAGCCAGGCACAGGAAAACAAATACCATAGGATCTCACTCATATATGGAATCTAAAATTGTTGATCTCATAGAAGCAGAAAAGAATCTTGTTTACCAGAGGCCGGGCTGGTTGGCAGGGAGTGGGCGAGGGGGCGATTCGGAGAGACGTTGGTCAAAGGATACAAAATTACAATTAGGAGGAATAAGTTCAAGAGATCTGTAGCATGATGACCATAGTTAATGACCATATATTGTATTTTTGAACAATGCTCTCCATAAAATAACTACGTGAAGTAACTTATATTTTAGTTAGACTTAGTCATTTCACAATGTTTATATACTTCAAAGTATCATGCCGTACCTAATAAGTACATACAATTTTATTTGTTAGTTTAAAATACATAAATAAATTTGAAAAAATAACCAAATACTATCAATCTGAGAAAAGAAAAGAAATAACTCTGAGTTTGAGCTCTCTCACAAAAAGATGAATTATTATCAGTGATTTTGGATAATTGTGACTCTCAGATATGAGGATAACATGGGACTCTGAAGAGAAGATGGCAGTTAGGATTAAGACAGAGTGGTGGTATGGTTGAAGATTTGAATTCTACAGTTGGGTAAACCATTTATATCATGGTCCAATACTTCCTGACTATGTGACCTTGGGAAACTTATTTAACTTCCTAAGCCTTGATTTCCTCATTTCAAGAAGGAAATCAATAAATCTCATTTTATGGAGTTTTAGTGAGGAAGATGTGATATGTTAATTGTAACAAAATCCTTGGTTCACAGTAGGTATTTAACAAATGGTAGTATTATTGCCTATTATCATTTAAGTCATACAGAGAGTAGAGATGTCAAGCAAAAGATGATGTGTGAAAACCCTGACTGCACATTTACTCAGCATGAAACTGGGGTACATGTTTGTAGTAATTCAAATCTCTGCAAGTAAGGTATTTGTGGCAACAAATCAATGAGGAAATTGAATTTATTTTGTAGAAAATAGAAAAGACTGCTGAGAGATGGTAATAATCCCATGTTAAGTAGGTGTCAAATGTTTCCTGTCTCCTTTCTCTTCTTCTTCTCTTCCACCTCAGCAGTGGCACAGTGGCCTCAGAAAGGGAACTGGATCCCTCATGCAACAGATCAGCCACTAACTAGTTAGTTGTGTCACTCAGTCCTTCTGGTCTTCAATTTTGTATCTATAAAGGAATATGTGGTCTAGGTGTCTTTGCCAAAACTCATGTTGGAACATTAATTCCCAGTACAACCATATTGGGAGGTCATGTCTTTAAGAGATCATTAGGTCATTAAAATAGATTAATATCTTTTTCAAGAAACTGAAATAGTTCTTATGGAAATGGATTAGTTTTTCTAGGAATGAATTTGTTTCTGCCAGAACGGGTTGTTACAAAGTGAGGTTGACTCTCATGTTTGACCTCTTTGCACATGCCCCCTTCTTCTACTTCTTCACCATGTTGTAACACAACATGATACCCTTCCCAGAAGCCAAGCAGATGCAGTTGCCATGCTTCTTGGACTTCCCAGCTTCCAGAATTGTGAGCAAAAAAAGTCTTTTCTTTATAAATTACCCAGTCTCAGGTATCCTGTTATAGCAACACAAGACAGACTAAGACACCTTCCTTCAAGAAAACAAACTAGAAGATTCTGTGGAGAAGATTCTCTTAGCCTTTGGCATTTTCATATAATGTGTTGATCACAGGAAATAATGGATATAGAAGACTTGCTTTTCTGACGCTGCTCAACGGTCTTAATATTCACTATTTTAGCTTCTGACTGGCCTTCCTTCTCAGATCTAGGCCAATACTGCCCAATCCCCAGTAAATACATACATCCAGTCCCCTCCAATCCTAAAAACACAAGGAAAACACCCTCTCTTGATCCCGATCTCCCATCTAGTTATTTCTCTGTTTTCTCCTTTCTTTCCAGTCAGCCTTCTTGAAACAAGAGATATAGTATTTTCCTTTAATATTCCGGGGACTGAATCAGTGATTACTTGACCACTGCCTGGCCTTCTTAGGGCTAGCCTACTCTTGCTGCTTTGGGAGCCAGAACTGTAAAAGTAAATCCTATAGCATTTGAATTTGTTTGAAATGCAATTCTTGTTTTATTCTGTGTTTTGTGAACATCCATAGATAAGTACAGATAAATGCAAGAAAAAAATGGAAAATCTTAGAAGTCAGTTGGTGTGGTGTTTAAGGAAATTATTGGCTAAAACTCTTCTTCTGACCAGATCCCAAGTTAATTAATGAGTTCTTCCTATAAGACAGTGAGTGAAAAGTTCAGAACACCAAGGGACAGATTCAGCTAGAAAGGCTCTTCAACAAAAACCCTTCTATTTCTACTTAAGATTATATAAAGTGATTATTACATATTATTCCCATTAGTTTCTCCGTTCTTGCTCGTGTGGCTTCTTTCCTCGAATTACTTAAGAAACTTAAAGAATGAAGACAGCCCTATGTATTAGTCCATTCTTGCCTTGCTATAAAGAACTACCTGAGATTGGGCAACTTATAAAGGAAAAAGTTTAGTTGACTCATATGTCTGCAGGCTGTACAAGCAGCATGGCTAAAGAGGCCTCAGGAAATATACAATCATGGTGGAAGGCCAAGGGGAAGCAGGCACGACTTACATGGCTGGAGCAGGAGGAAGAGAGAGCAAAGTGGGAGGTGTCATACACTTTTAAACAACCAGATTGCCTGAGAACTCACTCCTTGTCACAAGAACAACAAGGGGCAAATCCACCTCCATGATCCAATCACCTCCCACGAGGCCCCTCCTCCAACACTGGGATTACAATTCGACATGAGATTTGGGCAGCGACGCAAATCCAAACCATATCACCCTATAAGAGGTTTATCTGTGATTAAGCTCCATGATGCAATCTAGTCCAATGCTCCTTTTTTTGTGTACCAAATACCAACAATGATATTACCTTTCCTTTCACATTTAGGATACTGAGAAGTATATTTCCTTTCTTCTCTCATAGAAATATTCAAAGCTGTAAGCATGTAAAAGTTCTCATGACATTGAGGGAGATAAAATGATTGAAAACTATTGCATGATTTTGCTTCCTTCTGATAGTAAGGTATATAAATTACTTCAGAGGAATAAAAGAGCAAGTTTTATGTTTTAGTGCTACCCTGCAGATGGCTCATCTTTATCCCAGAGAAGGCCTTGGCATAGTTTTCTAGGAGCCTGACAAAGAGAGGCACAAATGGAGAAGGTAAACTTTCATGTTTTAACATATTTTTCTTAAGAAGTGGTGAGATCATGAGGAAATTACACATATAGACAGACACGCGCGTGCACATATACATACACACGCGCACGCACATATACATACACACACACGCGCACGCACATATACGTATACACACGCACGCGCACATATACGTATGCGCACACACGCGTGCGCACGTATACGTGCACGCGCGCGTATATATACGTATACACACGCGTGTGTGTGTACATATACATAATTTTCAAATGAAAATTTAAAACCAGTGAAGTCCGTGAATGAAGAGGTGAGGAAACGGAGACTTTGAATTGCTTAAATTCTCTATTCGAGAAGCTTGGCTGAGAGGAAAGGAAATAGCAAAATAATGAGGGAGGAGCAGAAAATCAAGGGAGAGTGTTTTGCTTGTGTTTTTAGGATTGGAGAAGCTTGACTTTGCTTACTGAGGGAAGAATCTATCAGTGAGGATAGACTAAGCTACTGGGGAGAGAGAGAATGTGGAGGAAACTAAAACCTTGGGAAGGTGAGCTAGGATTCCAAAGAAAGGGGAAAGTGAAAAGAAGGGGCTACCTAGATTTAGGCTTTGTAGAGATGGTGTGTATGAGGGAGGTGAGACAGGGATTGGCTATAGTGTTTTTGTTTGATTGAGATGTAAGTGAGTCTGAGAGAAGGCTGCCCACAAGTTGCTGTTTATCTGAGAGAAAATGGAACCATCAAGAGACTAAGGGTGGTTCTCAAAAATTTCAAAGAGCAAGCATAATTATTTCAAACTTAATTTTGTTACAATATTTGTTACTCATGGCCTTCAGTCTTCCTTTGGGCAATGTATAAAGTTACTGACATAAAAATGATTGAATTATAAACTTGTGTTAAAATGAAGAACTCTTTTCTCCTCTGTCATGTTAAGAAATAATTTTTAAAAGTATCTTTATATATAAGAAATATTTCATAAGCAAATTGCTCTTTTAAAGAGTTCTTGGCCATATTAGACGCATTATGCATGTACTGACCTTTCATGAATGTTCTATATTCATCATCTTACATTTTTTTGTATAGATGTAGAAATCTAATTAGTTCAAGATCTAAAAATTGAGTATCAATGCAACTCATCAGTTTGCTTTCAGATATGTATAGAGCACATGTGCCCCTAAACTGAAAATAAAAGTTAAAAAAACAAGGGACAAAAACAAAAACTCCCACTAGTTTTATACATATACATTATGAAGATTATACACAAAGGACAAGGCTTTCCTAAATCAGGTGTTAGCCAAAATAAAAACAAAGAAAATACACAAAATTATATTGCTTCTAATTGATTTCATTAATGGAAATAAATAAGGAATGTAATTAAGCAGAACAGGAAAATGATCTTAGATTTCTTTGTTGTACATTCATCAGTTAAAAAACTAAATTAAAATTTTCATTTTATTTTAGAACATAACACATTTTATGTTTTAACCAGCTAAGGTCTGAGTCTATTTGCTGGTTTAGACACAGATGTATAAGTTTCTATTTGCAATATATTTGTATATCAGTGCAAATAGAAATTTCTTCTTCCAGAGGGGAAATCAGATTTCATTTTTTTTTCCCTCCTTTGTGCTTTCACAGTATACTTACAGTAAATAAAATGTATGTGACATGAAAGGGAGATAATACTTTTAGGAGGTAAAAAGAATATGAACGCAGACCAGCAACACTTCTCAATTGCTCACTTAAAAGGGCTCTTCCTTCTAGACATTTTATCATTGGAAAAATATTGTTCTGTAATTAAAAAAATCTTAAAACAGGCAAAGTCTTGTACATTTCTCTATCTTCGAACACAGGTATACATTAGGCAACATCCAACCTCTTCTCATACACTATCATCTATTTATTTATTGAGATCAAATTCATATAAAAATTCACCATTTACAGTGAACAATGTAGTGGCATTAAATACTTTACGTGTTGTACAACTAGCACCACTATCTAATTCCAGAACATTTTCAACCATTAATCTACTTCCAGTCTCTATTGCTTTGTCTGTTCTGAACATTTCATATAAATGAAACTACATAAGATGTGGCCTTTAAAACTGGCTTCTTTCAATTAGCATGTTTTCAAGTTTCATCTGTGTTGCATCACGTATCAATACCTCATTTCTCTTTATGGCTGAATAGAATTCCATTTTATAGATATACCACATTTTGTTTATCCATTTAGTTAAAGGACATTTGAGTTGTTTCCACCTTTTTCTTACTATGAATAGGGGTGCTATTAACAATTATGTGAACCTATGTTCTCAATTCTCTGAGTAGAATGCTAGGCTATATGGTGACTCTGTTTTTAATAATTTATGGAACTGCCAAACTTTTCCACAGTAACTGCACTCTTACATTCCCATCAGCAATATATGAGTGTTCCAGTTTCTCCACATCCTTGTTAATACTTATTATTCATTAAAAATTTTTTAAAAAAATTATAGACATCCTAGTGCATGTAGAGTCTTCCTTTTAATTAAAAAGACTTTTTTGTCTCAAAATATATTTTGTCTGGCATTGGTATACCCACTGCAGATCCCTTTTGGTTACTGTTTGCACAGGATATCTTTTTCCCTATCTTTTTACTTTTAATCTATTTGTGTATTGTGCATAGTCTTTTTCTTGGAGTGGCCAAACAGGAGGCCATTTTTCCTAGAGCATCCTTATTTATTGACATGTGAGTGTCTTTCATCTGAGATTGTTTAATATCTATAGGGAACATTGCGTGTCTCTCATTGAAGGGTGTGTGGGTAGCCTTTAGTGTTCTATATTTG
>NW_012103321.1:1980077-1983360 GCF_000951045.1 Mandrillus leucophaeus | reverse complement strand
TGTGTGTGCATGTATGTGTGTGTGCGCTTGTGTGTGTGTGCGCCGTCTTCTATGCTTGTGGCTATTTTACTATCTCTGGGAGTCATCAATGATTGAAGTACATATGTTCAAAACTGAATAGAAGTTGTTCTCTACAATTTCAACAAATCCTAACTAAGTTTCCACCATCTGCTACTGCTTTCAGATTTGAGGGGTGTCCAAACTTTTCTCCATGGTTTTAAAGAAAAGGAGAACCACTATTATAATCATTAAAAGAAGAATAGTTGGGTTGATTACTCGTGTTCTTTTCCACTTCAAAACTCTGCCTAAAAGAAGAGAAACGAAGTAGTGTTGCCTTTAATGAGCAATGTTAAACTCCTCTTAGGTGACAATTTTATGTTAAGATGTGAAGTCTCAAAGAAGGGAGAGTATGATTTTATGAAAGCTCTCAAACCAGGAAGGAAAAGTTTTTATGAGCCATTGGGAAAAGTTAAGGGTCGCCAGAAATAGTTGGTTAATTGATGTACCATAACAAGAGCAGAGGAAGGCCTGCACCTGAGAAGATTAATCTCATTTATTTTTATATGCATTTATTTACCTGTCATTTCAGGTTTTCTGCTTTCTACTTCTTTGCTTTGAACCTGAAGATCTCAGTTTCAATCACAGGAAGAAAAGTGATTCATACTTTAGTTTCCTTTATTCAGCTAACTAGTGATCCAGACCCATGAATATACATCTAGTTTATTGCTAGAAAATAGCAAAATTGGTTCTTAGAAATTCATGTGGCACCTCTCTTTTTTATTCTCCTCCTCCTTGAGATGTGAAAATGTAGGAAAGATAAGGTTAGAAAAAGTATCTAAATAAAACAGATACTTTTGTAATCTTATCCTTCCTACTTATATGGTGGTCTTCCAAGGCCATTGTACTTACATTTTTATTATATTTTCTCTGTTGTTGGCAGAACATTTTACAACAAATTATGAAGTTTTAAATAGAGCCAAAGTATGAGCATTTTTAAAAGAAATAAAACTAAGCCTCAAGTTGTTTGACTATCTGAATGTAGCAGCTATATACAATTGGACATATTTACTTCTAGTGATATCCCTTGTCCCTCAGTCCTTAGGGACTTTTAAAAAACGTAATATACTCTAAGTATTCTTCTATGTTATTACTCATTTTGTAAATGACCATTTAAAATGCAGTATAATTCTACCAAACTGTTATACTATAGTCTCTTTAATCTATTTTTTATTGTTTGATGTGTAAGGTTTTAATTATCTCCTATAAAAAGTGCTGTGATGAACATCTTCCTCCATAATCACTTGTTCATATTCAGAACTACTTTCTCAGGATAAATCTTAGAAGCAGAATTATTGAGAAAAAGGAAGGTAAACTTCAAAGTCTCTTGATGAATAAACCAAGATGCAAAGTATTTTATCAGTTTCACATCGATCAGGAATATTTAGTGCCTTCATATCAACACTTTGCCCTATGAACTGATGCTATTATCCCACCCCTGCCAATTAACCAACACAGCTATTTTCTAAATGCCAGAATCCCTCTAGAGCCTGCCATGTTCTGAACTCAGATTCCCTCTTCTCCTTTCACTATCCAAACCAGCATCCAGAGAACTGTCTGCTCAATTAATCCAGAGAAAGATGAATTAGATAGATTGGATTGGTCTTAATACTAACCCTGGGCTTTAGTTACTAGTCTAGTTCAGTGTCCTTTTCTAGCTAGAGTCTTATTTATTTTTTTCCCCAGTCGCCCAGTTTCTTAAAGAGTTGTGTATGCCTTATGTCTCCACTTACCTCCTCCACTGTGATTTGGCTACAGCCCACTCACTCTTCCCTTCATTCTAACAAAACTGCTTCCACTAAGGTTGCCAGTGACTGTCCTGTTACTACATTTTATAGTTTTTCTTTTATATGTCTTTTAATCACTTCTGCCTTAAAAGACATGACCATGTACCCAATTTGTTAAGCCAGAAGTCTAGGAGTCATTCCTGGCTTTTCTCTTTCCCTCCTTATCCAACTTGTTACCAATTCTTGTTTATTATACTTCCTAAGTATCTAACATATCTGCCCACTTACTTCTATTCTCAATGCCACTTTTTTAGATCAGGGCCCCTGGATTCTTATAATAGCCTTCAACAGGTCCCTTGCTTGCCCTCCTCCCCCATTATTTTTTCCATATGTAACCAGAGTCATGTTCTAAAACAGTGGTTCACAAAGTGTGACCCTCGAGACCAGCATCATCAATATCATATAAGGGGAGGATGGGACTCAGCAATCTATAGTTCTACAAATGCTCTGGGTAATTCTGATGCTTGCTTAAGTTTGAGAACCACTATTCTAAAATACTATATTTTCATTGTTTGAAGTCTTTTGATGGAATCTAGACAGAATTTAACTAGGTCCTCTATTTTAGAGCCTCTTACAAGCTGCAATCGAAGTGTTGACCGGGCTGCGGTCATCTTAAGGGCTGATTAGGGAAGTTCAGGTTCATGTGGTTCTTTGCAGGATGTGGTTCCTCGTGAGCTGTTAGACTGAAGTCCTTAGCTCCTCAATGGATGTTGGCTGAACGTCACCCTCAGCTCATTGCCATGTGAGCCTCTCCAATGTGGCAGTTTGCTTCATCAAACTACAAGCTGAGGAGGAAGTAGAGAGAGTCTGCTAGCAGGACAAAGTCACAATAATCTGTAACCTGATCACAGAACTGACATTTCCAAATTTTGCAGTGTTATATTCATTAGAAGCAAGTCCCTAGCTATAGCTCACACTTAGAGGATGGAATTACACAAGGGCATGAATACCGGGAGGCAGGGACCTCTAGGTTTCATATCAGAAGCAGTACCACACCATAGCAGAAGATGTTGGACAGCAGGGAAGACCAGAGAGGAAATAACAAAATCAAAGTATGTGAGAGATGGGAGAGACCAAATATAAGCTTTTGACATAGAAGAAGGATCCTAACCAAAAAGTGGGGCTGATTCAGGAACTGGATTAAAGAGCGGATTAAGAACAGACCTGAAGACTAAAATACTACTGTTCTGAGTTCTGAGGATTCCCAATTGCCATCATAAATGGCAATGCTTAGGTATGTGAGATGGACCTGAAGGTACAGAAACTACTCCTTAACTGAGAATAATTAATGCTGGAAAGAAAGCTATGTAAAGTAAATTTGAATAAAATTTAAAGTACAGTTTATAGTAAATAGCAACTTTTTAAAAGTGTGATAGGTTTCATGGTCTTGCTTTTAAAAAGGGAAACTGAAAAAATTTAAAAATAACAAATTTAATTTG
>NW_012103321.1:1973047-1978087 GCF_000951045.1 Mandrillus leucophaeus | reverse complement strand
CAAGTCACGACTTCTCATATTCAAGAATTTTAACAAACCCAAACATGATTAAAGATGTGTAATTATTCCCCCCCTCCTCCTTTTTTTGTTAACTGGTCCAACTCTAGAAAATCCTTATTTGTTAATAGCTTTGGATGTGATCTGAACAGTTGTAAACATGACTTTCAATGACATCATGATATCTTTTATTTGCAAAATTTGAAACTTTGATTTGCAATTAAAGGCACTTTATACTATATTGTAGAATATTATATATATCCAGTGAAAAAATGATCTACAATATATTAGTATGATATGAGATATATATTAGTGGCAAGTAGAGGGAAATGTTTGTGTGGGCTCAAATTTTTTGAAGGAAATTTAAGTGGTTGCATTTATTTTATAAAGACTCTTGCTTACCTATGTCACCTAGAATCTGCTGGGAGGCTTAAATGCTCAGTTAACAAGGACTGACTAACAAGACTGAGATGGATTTTCTCTAGCATCCTTCCATCAGAGGCCTTGTTATTCAAAAATATGCTGGCATCTCAAAGTGCCCAGTATAGTGCTTTACAGATAAACAATACATTATTGTTTGCAGATTGGTTTTATCATTGAAGCCTAATGAAAAAGAATTTTTCAATTTATATAGGGGTCTACGCTAATACATTTCCAGACTGCAGCTAGTTTTCTCTAACACTCCTATTGACCAGGAGATCTCTCAACACTGCTTCAGAAAAATAGCTTTTATCATATAATAAAGTCCCATGTGTATATATTATTGGAATGTATTCTGTTCAATCAACTTGTTTACTCAGCTTTTAAAATTACCACAGCTTTATCATATATCTTAATATATGATTAAGCTAGTCATTTATGTTTGCATGTTTATTTTCTGACCTAATTCTTAAAATTTAATTTTTTTAGTTAAAGAATAGCCTGGAACAGTTTTCTTTTTTCTGGTATCACAATTTATATGATTTATGGAGATGTAAAGTCATTACAACCTACTGTCTCATAGAATAACAGGATATGCTATTATTTTAATTTGCCTGGGTATATTATTTGTGTATCTTTAAGTGTTCCCTTTTATATCCTAAACTATTTCCCATTGCTTGATTTATTAGCTTTAAACAATCCAGTAATAATATGCCTTACAAAATTAAAAAAATTCAACATGCTTACATTCTTATACCAAACTGTTTCTTTCGTTCTCTCAATATTTCTTAATTAGATTGTGAAAAATGTAATCATGATTTTTAATGTTTATATTTTTATTATGTCACAGATTTTTAAAATTTGAAACAGAGTGTCACTCTGTAGTGCAGGCTGGAGTGCAGTGGCACGATCATAACTCACTGCAGCCTCAACCTCCCCGGCTCAAGTGATCCTCCCACCTCAGCCCCTCTGTAGCTGGGACTACAGGTGCCTGCTACCATGCCTGGCTGATTTTTGTATTTTTTGTAGAGACGGGGTTTTGCCATGTTGTCCAGGCTGGTCTTGAACTCATGGACTCAAGTGATCTGCCCTCCTTGGCCTCCCAAAGCGCTGGGATTACAGGTGTGAGCCACCGTGCATGGCAGCTTTTATATGTGAGTGTAATCAATTTATTACACCAAGCCTTTAACTATTATTTCTTCAATTATTTTTTAGTCTCCTTGTGTTTAATAATTTATGTTATTTGCCTTTATTTATAAAACTAGCTTGGCTGGGAATAAATATCTACCCTTTTACTTCTGGGGCTCAGTAGACTTGCTTTAGTCTTCTGGCAACAAAGGTTTCGCGTGGCCAATGGAGTAGTTCCTTGCACATCCCACCCCATAGGTGAGATGATTGATTGATTGATTGGTTGATTTTTGCCTGGGTGCTTATAGTATCTTTTAGGTTCATCTTTGAAATTTTGGAGTTGATTGTTATATATCAATTTCAGAGGGCCACAGTATGCCTCTTCAATCTTTTGTAGAAGGTTTTTTCCTATTGTCTTTTTTTGCAAACCTTTCTCTTATTTCTTTTGTTTCCTTTTTTAGCGATACCAATTCCTATTTTGGAGCCCTTTTGTCTTTCATTTTCTTTCATTTTCTCTCTGCTATTTGTGCAGTATTTTCTCTTTTTCATGTCATTTTGCTCAGTTTCCTCAATGTGATTCTTCATATTTATGACTTTATTTTCACTAGTGTCTATGTCCTCTTTTGGTATGTCAAATGTTTCCTTCATTTAAATCATGGTTTTATTTTTTCTATTTATTTTATTTTATTAATTTTATGGAAAAGCTATTTTCACCTTGACCTTCATTTGCTTTTTAAAAATATGCTTTATAATGTAGTTTTCTGTCATATTTGGCTATCTTTTTGTTTTTTTCTTGAAGTATTTCTTTATATATACATTTCTTTTATATATGTGTATTTATATAGACAATATAATACATTCCATTACATGTATTATGTATGTAGTACATTCCATGCTTTATACATTTCATGCTGGTTCATTTCTAGTTACTATTCATCTTAGAGTTAAGGCTTTTGGGGAAAAAAAAAAGTGAGGTAGGAGAAGATGGACCATTTAACAAAATAAAAGAAAACATAGTCCTTCGATGTAAGAGCATTGAGAAGAGATGAAAAAGCCTTAAGAAAAAAAAAAATGATACAACAGCAAAAAGAGATAAATAGTGAAATGGTAGAGCTCAAAAAGAAATGAGAGAGAAAAATAAAAACCCAACAGAAATCAAGACAACATTAGATGCTGCAAAGAATAGAGTAGATGGCACAGAAACACAGTCAATGATGAAGAGAGTAGGCTTGAAAAGCTATTTTTTAGTGGGCTGGTTATTTCTCTTAAAGATAAAATATAACAGAAAGGCTGTAAGAGTGAGCTGTGTTAATTAATTGTCTTTGTAGGCTTTACAAAATAAAGAAAAAAAACCCCTTTGTGGGTTAGATTCTGCTATTATCTAGTAGAATATCTTTTTTGGTCACATTGAAAGTTCCCATGTCACAAGATTTCTTATGAATTGATGTTCGTTTTGTCTTACCAAGAACAGGTCACTATTCTCCATCTCATTTCTTTCCTCTCACCCCAGACGGTGGGTTTTTCTTTCAGTTTATCAGATTTTTCCTTTACTTATCTTGATTTCCTTTGCCACAGTGTGTTGTCAAACAGTTATAAGGAGTCTCAAGTGCTTTGCCATGTATCCAGACCTTGCCTTTGCAAGTAAGGAGTTATCGATTTCACTCCTCATATGGTGATCTCCCCATAATACTGAAGATCTGCATTATCCCACTATCAGCTTCCTCTCTCAATGAGTTCTAACACTCACTGCCTTTGGTTGACTTCTTGAAGTTTGGTTCATCAATGTGGCTGCATACACATTTTATAAGTCTGTTTTCACACTGCTTTAAAGAACTACCCTGAGACTAGGCAATTTACAAGGAAAAGAGGTTCAATTTTCTCACAGTTCCACATGGCTGGGGAGGCCTCAGGAAACTTATAATCATGATGAAAGGCGAAGGTGAGGAGGCAAGTCCTTCTGAACATAACCTCAGATCAGACATGACAACCTACTGAATTTAAGCATATTAGTCAGCAGAGGAAAAGAAATTAACCAGGACTCCCTCAGCAGTAGCAAGTGAACAGGGAAGAGCCCAGTGTTGAATCCCTGCCCCACAGTGGGGTGTGGGAAATGGGGCATATTGAAGACCGACTCCCTGGCAATGCTCACGGCGGGCCCAAGTCCTTCTGATTGAGGCCCAGCCCATGGACGGTGTGATGCTGCTAGTGGTCCCCAGCGTGCCAAGCCCAGTTCTTCCCAGAGTTGGGTTGCTTGGGAATGCAGACCAAAGTGAGTGGTAAACTCCATCTATGGCTAAATACTGGCGTGAGACCAATAGTCAACACGTACCATAAGGGAAAGTTAAAAAGAACTTTGAAGAGAGACTTCAAGAGGGTATGACCCACTCTGGGGATGGTACCAAGTAGGGAGTTTGACTGGGGCAGTCAAGGCATGTCTTACATAGTGGCAGGAGGAGTAGGGGACTGCTAAAAACTTTAAAGCCATCAGATCTTATGAGAACTCATTACCCTGAGAAGAGCATGGGTGAACCACCCCGTGATCCAGTCACTTCCCACCAGGTCCTTCCCCTACTTGTGATGATTACAATTTGAGATGGGGTTTGGGTGGGGACACAGAGCCAAAACATATCATTTCATCCTGGCCCCTCCCAAATCTCATGTCCTTCTCACATTTTAAAACACAATCATGCCTTCCTAACAGTCCAACAAAGTCTAAACTAATTCCAGCATTAACTCAAAGGTCCAATTCCAAAGTCTCATTTGGGACGAGGCAAATCCTTTCTATGAGCCTGTAAAATCAAAAACAAGTTAGTGACTTCCTAGATACATGGGAGTACAGGCATTGGATAAATACACCCATTCCAAATGGGAGAAATTAGCCCAAACAAAGAGGTTACAGGCCCTGTGCAAGTCCAAAGCCCGGTGGGGGAGTCATTAAATCTTAAAGCTTCAAAATGATCTCCTATGACTCCATGTCTCACATCCAGGGCGCAGTGATGCAAGGGCCAGGCTCCCAAGTCCTTGGGCAGCTCCACCTCCTACCATTCTGGGGTCTAGAGAAAGGTGGCCCTCTTCTCACAGCTCCATTACCCAGTGGGGACTTTGTGTGGGGGCTCCAATCCCACATTTCTCCTCTGCATTGCCCTAGTAGAGGTTCTCCATGAAGCTTCCACTCCTGCAGCAGACTTTTGCCTGGACAGCCATGCATTTCCTTACATCCTCTGAAATCTACTCAGAGGCTCCCAAAGCTCAACTCTTGTCCTCTGTGCACCTGCAGGCCAAATACCAGGTGGAAGCCACCAAGGCTTGAGGCTTACACCCTCTGAAGCAAAGGCCCAAGTTATACCTTAGCCCCTTTTAGCCATGGCTAGAGCTGGAACAGCTGGGACACAGGGCGCCATGTCCCAAGGCTGCACAGAGCAGCAAAGCCAGGGGCCCAGCCCACAAAACCATTTTTCCTTTCTAGGCCTTCAGACCTGTGATGAGAAACTGCCA
>NW_012103321.1:1965236-1968527 GCF_000951045.1 Mandrillus leucophaeus | reverse complement strand
AATGGAGATATTCCATTAAGGACACTTTAATGCAATAAGATGATGCATTAAAGACAATGTATTAAAGATGATGACACTTTAAGTCAGAAACACTAAAGTCTGAATTTATTTTTATCACATTTCTAAGGCCATGGAAAAGTGCCAGTGAAGCATGAGTGACAGCTGTCTATAGGGTGAAGAAGCTGAGGAGGGAAGAAGTAATGCCTTGTTCCAGGCACTGCCCTGACAGTAGTAGCCACTGGTGTCCTTCTCCTGATGACTCTGTACTTCCTTGGTTCCCAAGACAACCCTGACAAAGGTAAAATTAAGATGTTGACAAGCCCAGATCTATTTGCGGATAAGACCCGGAATTAGCAGTGCTACCCACAGGTTAAGGAAAAGTCCAAGGTATTCTGGTGGACTTCAAGTCACAGAAACACCCTCCTACTACCCCAGCTTATATTATTTGACTGGACCATATCCATCAAATTCTGGGTCTTTCATAAAACATCTGCTGAATGAATAAATGCTTTGTCTTCTAGAGACAGTCAGGCTTTTAACTTGCCTAATAATTTGGGTTCCCATTACTGTGCCTTTGTCTTCACATGGCTTTCTCCTCTAGTCTCTCTCTCTTTTCTTTTCTGTCTGTAAAAAGGGCACTGTCGTTGGATTTAAGGTTCACCTGGTTAATTGGGATGATCTCATCTTAAGATCCTTAACTTAATTATATCCACAAAGACCCTCTTTTCAAATAAGATCACATTCACAGGTTCTGGGTGGACATATATTTGGGGGGCTATTCAACCCATTACAATTGCAAAACACATATTGGATGACATTGTCATGTATAACACACATATATGTCCATCTGTAAAAAGGTGGTATACAGGAAAGTTGTAAGCTGAGATTTATGGGAATTCTCAGCTTCACCTCTTTCTTGCCCATTGATCTCTAGTAATAGTGAATTGTGCAGTAGTGGTTGAAGACCAAGGAACAATTGTAAGACCACTTAAATGCCTATTTTTGGATATAGCCAGGATTTTACCTGTTGCTGTGTCTTACCTGAAGACTGGACTCCCCTGACATTGATACTTGTCCCACCCACAACTAAATTTGCTCTCTTCTTTATTCATTGTGCTTTGGTTGACCCTATTTTGGGCCCAAACTTTGACACACTGCTTGGCCCTATAGAACTTTTTTTCCCACTTTCAGCCACATTGTGGGGGTCCTGGCCTGGTTTCAGCACTCACTGGATTTTCAATGAAGAAAATATTTGCAAATTTTGCAACTGTACCTAGGCTCATTTTGCTGAAATTCCGTAAGCAAGGAGTAATGATGATACAGCAGTGAGTGCTCAAAAATTTGATGAACGCAGAACAAAGGAGGCTAGGCAAGCTGCCTAGGTTTACAGAGTAAACGACAGGCAGAACTAAGTTTTAAACCCAGGTCTTTCTAATCTCAGAGCTCAAGCACTCAGTCACTGTGCTGTAAGGCTCCACTGGAAATCAGTCGCCTACAACAGGACTGGGTTTGTGTTGCTCTTGTGTGCAAGTTTAATAGGAACCCAACAATAGGCAATCTCTGTGAGCTTATCTGACTCCTCAAAATAGTATAGAAAATGAAATAAATTACTTTATCCAAGGGATTAATTATGTGATTAAAGAAGTTTGCAGAACAATTTCATTAATGTAACTCTTGCTTTCTGCTTGGAAAAAAAGGCTGCATTTAACTTAAATTTTTAATGGCTGTTATATAATTTCTGTAGGTGGCTGAGTATTAGAAATAACCGTGTTCAGTTAAGAAGGCAAGGGAGAAAAGGCAGGGGAGAACAATGGTGAAAAAACAGGAAAAGAAGGAACAGGGGAAGGCTCTACCATAAACAGTAAGGAAAGCATTTAAATTATACTCCACAGCCTAAAGACACAAAACATTTCATTTCCCTTTGCATAAAACTAGTTTGACCTTCATAGCTCTGAAATAACAGGAAATATTTCTCCGGTAACTGTACTGCATTTTAGGCTTGTAGTTAAGCAGACTGTTCAGCATGAATAAATATAGTTTGAAATTGTTAGGGCAGATTTCTATGAAGAGTGCATGTTAAGCAGTAATATAAATGTAAGAGCTTACAGCAAAATGAAATTCATGCTATAAAGGTCAAACCTGCCTAAGAGAGACTTTTAGGTAAACTATTGGGTTGAAAAGCTGATTCCCATTTTGTTTTAATAGTTGGTAACGTATGGTGGCTGAGGTGATGTGTTTCAGTTGAGTAGATCATGGAGCATTATCCTGTGCTTGGCTGAGCAGAAATGTGTCTGATTTCAGCAGGACTATGAAAAATGGCTGAATCCTCTCTTCCTGAATCTGAAATTAATGACTAAAAATGTTATCAACAAGGTAGGTTGTCAAAAAAATAGTGTACATACTTTATCTAGAAATGGTATATTTTTCCTTAGATAAACACTGAGAATTTTATGGGATAGTTAAGGAGGAAAAATTTATGTAACTTTCTATTTAACTACAGTGTTAGCTAAAAACAACTTGAGATAAGAATTAGAGATGATTATTTCCTTGTTTTTAATCTCCTCCTTGCTTCTCTGAATTTGAAGTGTATCATCAAGGCTTATTCCTAATTGAGAAGGCTAGGCTGGGGTCACAGAACTTGCAGGAGGGTCAGAAGATTCCTAATATCCTATCTGGATGGGTGTGTGAGCTATCAGAGGGCTCTCATCCTTTGGGCATACTTACATAATTCCTACATTTTGTGTTAATTTTGTATTTAATTGATATATTTATCAAACATATATTGAACCCCAACTGTATACTAGCCATTTTTCTAGAGATGAGATAAATGAAGCATAGTTTCTGGCTTCAAGGCTGTGTAGAGGGGCGGATGTGGTGAACAAGTGGATACGTGTTATGACTCAGAGTGCTACGGGAATAGTGAGATTGTGAGGGAGCCCAGTCATACTACCCAACCTAATAACAGTGGAGAGAGGGATTAGGGAAAAGCTTCTTGGAGGAGATGTGTTTTGAGGAAGGAAGCTACTTAATCTCTGGACCTATTTCCTTTTCTGCAAAATATTGGGAAATTGCCACCTATCCTTCAGGGTTGTAGTGAGAATTATACCAGGTAGCATGTGTGAGAAAGCCTGGAACATGTAGGCTTTCCATGTTTTCATTATGTTCACGGTGGATGGCTTTATCTTCTCTCTTTCTAGCCTGAAATGCATGAATTCCAAAATTTGAATGGGAAAACTAAATTAATATTAGACCAGTTTGACTCTTAGGCCAGCTACATAAAAAAGCACAATC
>NW_012103321.1:1908032-1965186 GCF_000951045.1 Mandrillus leucophaeus | reverse complement strand
TACAACAGGACTGGGTTTGTGTTGCTCTTGTGTGCAAGTTTAATAGGAACCCAACAATAGGCAATCTCTGTGAGCTTATCTGACTCCTCAAAATAGTATAGAAAATGAAATAAATTACTTTATCCAAGGGATTAATTATGTGATTAAAGAAGTTTGCAGAACAATTTCATTAATGTAACTCTTGCTTTCTGCTTGGAAAAAAAGGCTGCATTTAACTTAAATTTTTAATGGCTGTTATATAATTTCTATAGGTGGCTGAGTATTAGAAATAACCGTGTTCAGTTAAGAAGGCAAGGGAGAAAAGGCAGGGGAGAACAATGGTGAAAAAACAGGAAAAGAAGGAACAGGGGAAGGCTCTACCATAAACAGTAAGGAAAGCATTTAAATTATACTCCACAGCCTAAAGACACAAAACATTTCATTTCCCTTTGCATAAAACTAGTTTGACCTTCATAGCTCTGAAATAACAGGAAATATTTCTCCGGTAACTGTACTGCATTTTAGGCTTGTAGTTAAGCAGACTGTTCAGCATGAATAAATATAGTTTGAAATTGTTAGGGCAGATTTCTATGAAGAGTGCATGTTAAGCAGTAATATAAATGTAAGAGCTTACAGCAAAATGAAATTCATGCTATAAAGGTCAAACCTGCCTAAGAGAGACTTTTAGGTAAACTATTGGGTTGAAAAGCTGATTCCCATTTTGTTTTAATAGTTGGTAACGTATGGTGGCTGAGGTGATGTGTTTCAGTTGAGTAGATCATGGAGCATTATCCTGTGCTTGGCTGAGCAGAAATGTGTCTGATTTCAGCAGGACTATGAAAAATGGCTGAATCCTCTCTTCCTGAATCTGAAATTAATGACTAAAAATGTTATCAACAAGGTAGGTTGTCAAAAAAATAGTGTACATACTTTATCTAGAAATGGTATATTTTTCCTTAGATAAACACTGAGAATTTTATGGGATAGTTAAGGAGGAAAAATTTATGTAACTTTCTATTTAACTACAGTGTTAGCTAAAAACAACTTGAGATAAGAATTAGAGATGATTATTTCCTTGTTTTTAATCTCCTCCTTGCTTCTCTGAATTTGAAGTGTATCATCAAGGCTTATTCCTAATTGAGAAGGCTAGGCTGGGGTCACAGAACTTGCAGGAGGGTCAGAAGATTCCTAATATCCTATCTGGATGGGTGTGTGAGCTATCAGAGGGCTCTCATCCTTTGGGCATACTTACATAATTCCTACATTTTGTGTTAATTTTGTATTTAATTGATATATTTATCAAACATATATTGAACCCCAACTGTATACTAGCCATTTTTCTAGAGATGAGATAAATGAAGCATAGTTTCTGGCTTCAAGGCTGTGTAGAGGGGCGGATGTGGTGAACAAGTGGATATGTGTTATGACTCAGAGTGCTACGGGAATAGTGAGATTGTGAGGGAGCCCAGTCATACTACCCAACCTAATAACAGTGGAGAGAGGGATTAGGGAAAAGCTTCTTGGAGGAGATGTGTTTTGAGGAAGGAAGCTACTTAATCTCTGGACCTATTTCCTTTTCTGCAAAATATTGGGAAATTGCCACCTATCCTTCAGGGTTGTAGTGAGAATTATACCAGGTAGCATGTGTGAGAAAGCCTGGAACATGTAGGCTTTCCATGTTTTCATTATGTTCACGGTGGATGGCTTTATCTTCTCTCTTTCTAGCCTGAAATGCATGAATTCCAAAATTTGAATGGGAAAACTAAATTAATATTAGACCAGTTTGACTCTTAGGCCAGCTACATAAAAAAGCACAATCAAAATTATCCACTACTCTGAATATGGAAAGCAGGAGATATGTATTAGTTTCATGTTACTGCTATTACAAGTTATCACAAAACTAGTGGCTTAAAATAACACATTTATTATCTCACATTTCTGAAGGTCAGAAGTCTGGAATCAGTGTTACTGGGCTAAAATCAGGGTACGGTAAGACTGGTTTGTTTTGGAGGCTTTGGAGAGAATCTGTTTCTTACTTTTTCTAGCTTCCAGAGGCTGCCCATATTCCTTGGCTTATCACAGAATCACTCCAGTCTCTGCTTCCACAGTCATCATATTAACTTCTCCTCCCTCTGATATCCTAACTTTCTTTTATAAGGATACTTGTGAATACATGAGCCCATGTGGATAATCTAGGTCAATCCCATCTCAAAATCCTTAACTTAATCATTTCTTCAAGGTTCCTTTTGTCAAATCAATTAATATTTATAGGTTCTGGGGATCAGAACATGAACATCTTTGGGGCCATTATTTAGCCAACCACAAGATGTAAAGATCAGAGGAGAGTATCTTTGCTTGCAGTGCTACAGCGTTTTGTCCCTGACAATGTTTCACTGCCCCTAATATGTTTGGGCCATTGGAATGACTCACAAAGAGAGATGCCTATCAGAGCCCTTGGGCTACTGACATTTAAGCTTAGAAAGCAAATGGCGAGTCTTACTGGTTGGCCTTGAATTTAGAATTCTGTCCCATCTTCACATCAATTTCATCTGTTAATTGCCATTGATAATATTTCATTTACATCTGTGTAACAGCCATGTTATGGGCAAAGTGTGAAGAGAATGACAGTAGACTAAAAACTCTGGGTAATAGTTGAATTTAATGCAGTCATGTTGTTTGAGCACAATACATTTTTTGCTGAGGGAGAGCTTGTGGTGACTATGATTGAGGCAGAGATGTATTTGTTTCATAACACTTGAGTGCAAGACATGTCGCATTGCTTTATTTTTCTAAGTCAAATTAAATCTAAGCCTCTGTTCACATAGGTTAGCATGACAACCAATATCAGTCATGACTGGGAAGGCCCTCCCTCACCCTAGAGCTGAACAAATCCTTGAGAGTTTCATCAGGCCAGAAATCTGCAGTAGGGGCTCTGGTTTTCTGTGAGCATAGTTGATCAGACCCTGCTCGTTGTTTCAGTCCAGTTGGAACAATTAAAAGTGGATTGGTCAGTTGTTCAGAGCATCAGTTTTCCCTATAAACAACTAAGCCAGTGGAAATTCTTCTGTAGTAGCCAAGGCCAAACCTCCTAGGATTCATTTTTATCTCAGTCAACCTCATCAGGACACTGTACTTGAGGGAGATTCTGGTCTTCTATACAAGAACCAGAACCATCCCCTCCCCCGTCAATTCCGAGATTTCCAGTTGTTTCCTAGCCCACCTGCAACTTCACCCCTTAGAACCAAACCCCATTTTCTCTTCAAGTCCTTGCATTCTCTCACTTAAACTACATGAAATAGTATATGTGAGAAAGCCTGATTCACATAAGCACTCGAAGTTTTCATTGTGATCATTGCTGCTTTCCTCAGGATGTAAAAACAAAAGCTTCTCAGCTGTCTTCTTAACAGTTCTTAACTGGGATAGTGGCAGTCCTAAAATGTATGAATGAAAATTTTTTATTTTTGTGTGGTGAGCTATATGAAATTAAGGCACAAATAACTTTTTCAAGAAGGTGATTCTGTTAAAATAGTTAATGGCTTGGCCGAGTGCAGTGGCTTATGCCTGTAATCCTAGCACTTTGAGAGGCTGAGGCGGGTGGATCACCTGAGGTCAGCAGTTCAAGACCAGCCTGGTCAATATGGCAAAACCCAATCTCTACTAAAAATACAAAAATTAACTGGGCATGGTGGTGGGTGCCTATAATCCCAGCTACTCGGGAGGCTGAGGCAGGAGAATCTCTTGAAACCGGCAGTGCGGGGCGGGGAGCAGAGGTTGCAATGAGCTGAGATAGCACCACTGCACTCCAGCCTGCGTGAAAGACTGAAACTCTGTCTCAAAATAAATAAATAAATAAATAGTTAAGGCTTGAAAGTGAATTGTTGGCCCCGTAAAACATCTAGACTAGAGGAAAATAATGTGTTAGTTCAGTTTTCAGCTTTTTGTTCTCTCAGGTATCTGCTTTTTTCCTCTTAGCCCCTTCCCTCTTTCAATATACTACTCATGTCAGTTGTCTTTCAAGACACAAGGGAAATAATGTTCCTATCTAATTTCACATACAATACCCAAGATATGCATTTTAAACATTTATTTAGATAGGATTGATCAACTCATGAAAGCACATCAACTCATGTCAATATTGTATAATCATTTTAGCAGAAGAACATAAGAGAGCAGCTTCTTGGTGATTTACCTTTTTCTTATTGACTCAAACTCTCACCCAAAACCTGTTGGTCCATTTTAGTGGAAGGGTTAAAATGAATTCACTTTCAAATGTTACAGCTTAATTAGTAATAATTTTAGGACCTCATGATTAGGTACATGTAACTTTATTTATTAACCAAAATTTCATGTATTAAAATCACCTGGACTCATTTACTCCTCTGGTTGGGCACTTATGATACATATTGGTAACTTCTGCTGAGACTATCTTTCTTACTACTATGTCCAACGTTGTGGTATCCATGGTCTCTATTGAACTTGACACTTCCCGGTGAAAATTTTGCCTGCCACATCCTGGTAGCTTTTGGTTTTCGCTCTCAGTTGTTTTCTAGATTGTCATTTCCAGTCATCATGTCCTCAGTAAGAAGACCTATCACACCCAAGTTTGTGGGGAATGAGACAGCTTTCCCCGTTGTCCTATGATTCTCTGGTGTTAGTAACAGCTCACATTTTCCATGAGCCTTAGAGTTTTCCTAAGCTGCATGGAATATTATGGAGGTATCTTTTCCTGGAGGATTATAACATAGCTTTTTTTGTGGCTGTCAGACCGCTTTAGTGCATTTTTAAGAAGCATTGAACCATATTGTGAAAATTATGCAAATAATATCAAACTCAGTGGGTTACCATCACCTTTCAGATAGTCCTTTTTCTTCTCCTCTCTCTCAAGTGAACAAGTAAATTGTGCCAGCGAATAAAAAGGAATTTCAAAAATTACATAAAAAGGTAAAGTATTGTTATTTGTAAAAGCAACTCTGAAATACAGCTATTAAAAAAAGAAATCTTTAATTCAGGATATGTGTGTTTAAATTCTCAGTTTAAAATGACTTACAAATATAGTGAAAATGTTTTAAAAATTGTTGATGCTGATGAATAAACATAGAAAGAGGGAGTGAGGTGTGTTGACATTGGGCTATTATTTATTATGATTATTTGTTAAATTTTGGTTTCCTATTTTAGATTGTACACCTCCTTCAGCCAGGAATGGGTTTCATTGTCCTTGCCATGGATGAGGGAAGAGTAGAGTCTTTCAACTACTACTCAGTGGATCTCTGACTCCTCTTTCACCAGCAGTTTCTGGTCTGTCTGTTTGTTTACTGGTGTATCTTTGCCATTCTTTTTCTTCAAGACTTTCAGAAAATTTTATATAGAAAATTTTTCCTTCTTTATCTAATATGAGGGGATCATATACACACATGGGTTATGTTCTTCTCCTTTACATTTAGAATTTTGACAACTACTTTGGACTTAAAACCTGTAATTTTATCAGTAATATTTTAGTTTTTAATCATTTCTTGCTTGCTATATGCTCTAAGATGTTTATTTTAAAAATGTGTTTACATATGTAAGTCATGATTTGAGGTGGTATTACTTTAAGATTCAATGTCTGTTTGACTCCCCCTCTAAGAGGTGTTGAGGTGAGTATGCTTCCTCTTTATCTTACTTCCCCTCCCACTTCTTTCCTTATATTACTTGAAGTGGATTCTATTATCATTTCTAAATTGACCTATTACATTTATGTTTTGTTCTATAGTACTATTAATTCTCACAGTTGAGTAGTGTCTTTACAATGATTTCTCCATTCATCTCCAAGTTTATGCTATGGTAGTTGTCTTAAAGAATACACAATGCTAATTTAATTTATTCATTTGATTCTTTTTCTACTTTAGGGCAATTTTATTTTATTATATCTTTGAATATTTATTCTGTTATATTTCTTATTTAGAAATATCAATTATACACATGTTGGATCTCCTTTGGTTCCATAATGGTGATTTTCCCTCTGATACTTTAACAATCTGTGTTCTTTTATATTGTTCTGTTTTTGGAAATGATTTTTTTTCCTTTTGATGCCTCTAATGTAACCTTCATTTATGGAATAGTTTTATTTTTTCTTTCTATTTTTTTCACTCTGACACATAATTTTTCATTACCTTTATTTTCTTATCTTTTCTCTTGGGTCCTATTATGTCTTGTCTGAACTCTTGTTTCAGAGGGGTTATAATTTTTTAAATTCCTGATATTTTAAGAATACTATGTTTTGTGTGCCCGATTTATGTGTTATTTTTTTGCCTGATTTGTGTTTCAGTCTTGTGTATTTTTTGTCTTCTGTTTGCTATATTCTTTTCTTTAGGTTTTGGTACTGTCTTTGTACATGCCCCAAGCTGATTTTTTTTCTGACTATTATTCATCTTTAATGCACACCTGAATCAGCTATTTGATGATGGATAACATAGAGGAAGACTATGTAGAGTACAGCAGGTAGTTTGAATTTTAGGCCATGGCTTTGAATACATTCTCACTAATATTCTCCCCTATGAATGCAAATCAACTATGAGATAGCAAGAAACCTCTGACACATAGGGAAGCCACAATTGTATTTATTTACTTTATCATCTGTCTAGCCTCTTCTTCCCTTTTTTTCTTCCTTCATTCCTTTCTTTCTCTTTTCTTTCCTTCTTTCTTTCTCTGTTTTCCTTTCTTCTTTTCTTTCTTTTTTGGTAGTGATTGTTTTCTTGCTTCTCTGCAGGGCTACTTACCACTGATAATGTCTCTACCACCCTGCTTCACCCACTGTCTTGAAAAGGGGCATGTCTGTAGGCTTTCTTATTCAGCCTGATAATATTGCCACTCTGTGGCATAAAATAAGGTTTACCAAGGGTTCCACAACATCTGTATGAAAGTCAGTTGGCCATTCAAGTAAAGGATGATTCTTTTTGTCATGCTGTCTTTCACCTAGTGTGAAAAATGCCTCACTCAAGGCCTGCAGAGTGTGATGTCTTTCATGGAGCACTCCTCTATCTTTGTATTATTTTCTTGACAGCGGCTGTGGTTTAGCACTGTGGTTGTTTTTTCATATGTTGTGGTTTAGGTTTATGTTTTTTTCTTAGCATATTAATGATATATTGTTATTAACAAACCAAACTTAGACTTAAATAAACCATAGTTTATTAATTCTCCTAATTCTGCTGGTTGACTGGGCAGTTCTGCTGGTTTCACCCAGGTTCACTCATGTGTCTGTGGTCAGCTGGTGGCTCAACTGGAATGGCTCAAAAAGATGAAATGTCTGGCCTTTTTCTCTCCACATGATTTTTCATCCTGGGTGCCTTCACAGCATGGAGATCGCTGTGTACCACGAGGGTGAGAAGCTGCAGACCTCTAATGGCTGAGGCTAGAACAACACATAGCGTCAGCTATTCTGCATTCTATTGGTCAAAGTAAGTCAGGAGACCAATCCAGTTTTAAGGGGTGGCAAAGTCACATTCAGAATGGGTGTGCATCCACTGGTAGGAGGATTATTGTGCCTTTCTTTGGGCAAATAATTTACCATCGAGTTCATCTATTGATCTGTTTTTTGACCTTATTTTTATTTGGTGTCATAGTAAAGAATAGAGCAAAGATAATTTTATACTGCTGCTTTTAACAGGAAATCAAACTATTATTGATTTTAATGATGACAAATAATTTTAAAAACTCAATGTTATGCCTTTTTAAAAATGACATAGCACATTTTATTTTATTTTTTTATCTTTTAAAGGATTATAAAATAAAACTTAAGAAATGCCTCTACATGTAGGTAATAGCTTCCATTAATAGTGCAAGGATGCTGAGACCTGATATGGGAAAGTATTTCCCAGTTCATGCAGTCTGGGGTGAGAAATTTTGGAATGGAGGCAAGGAAGGCTGGCTTCTACTTTTGATTCTAATTCTCCAAGTCTAGCTTTGAGATCTTAAGAAAATCAGTTTAGTCGCTCCTTAACTACGATGAGGAAGTTCCTAAACTATAAGGTCATACAAGTTACCTGTGGGATTTATTAAAAATTCAAATTCCTGGTCCCTTTTCTCCTTGACATTTTGACTCAATAGGTCAAAAATAAGATATAAGAATCTGAATTTTTAAAATAAGCACTTCAAAAGAGAAGATTCAAATAAACACAATCAGAAATGACAAGGAACATATTACCACTGACCCAATAGAAATACAATGACCACCAGAGAATGTTATGAACACCTCTATGCACACAAACTAGAAATGTAGAAGAAATGGATAAATTCCTGGACACATATGCCCTCCCAAGGCTGAACCAGGAAGAAACTGAATCCTTGAACAGACCAATAATGAGCTCTGAAATTGAGGCAATAATACATAGCCTACCAACCAAAAAACAAAACAAAACAAAACAAAAAAAGCCCAGGACCAGATAGACTTACAGCTGAATTCTACCAGATGTACAAAGAAGAGCTGGTATCATTCCTGCTGAAAGTACTCTAAAAAACCGGGGAGGAAGAACTCCTCCCTAACTCATTCTTTGAGGCCAGCATCATCCTGATTCCAAAACCTGGCAGACACACAACAAAAAAAAGAAAAATTTAGGTTAATATCTTTGATGAACATTGATGCAAAAATCCTCAACAAAATACTGGCAGACTGAATCCAGTAGCACATCAGAAGGCTTATCCATCACAATAAAGTAGGCTTTGTTCACAGGAGCAAGGTTGGTTCAACATATGCAAATCAATAAACGTGATTCATCACAATAACAGAACTAAAGACAAAACCACATGATTATCTCAATAGATGCAGAAAAGGCTTTCAATAAAATTCAACACCTCTTTATATTAAAAAACTTTCAGTAAGCTAGGTATTGAAGGAACATACCTCAAAATAATAAGAGCCATCTATGATAAAACCACAGCCGATATCATACTGAGTGAACAAAAGCTGGATGCATTCTTAAAAACCAGCGCAAGACAAGGATGTCCTCTCTCACCACTTTTATTCAACATAGTGTTGGAAGTCCTGGCCAGGACAATCAGGCAAGAGAAATAAATAAAGGGGATCAAGGTAGGAAGAGGAAGTCAAGCTATTCTGGTTTTTAGATAACATGATCCTAAACCCCATAATCTCAGCCCAAAAGCTCCTTAAGCTAACAAACAGCTTCAGCAAAGTCTCATGATACAAAATCAATGTGCAAAAATTATTAACATTCCTATATACCAAAAACAGTCAAGCTGAGAGCCAAATCAGAAACACAATCCCATTTACAATTGCCACAAAAAAGAAAAAGTACTAAGAATACAGCTAACCAGGGAGGTGAAATATCTCCACAAGAACTGTAAAACACTGCTCAAAGAAATCAGGGATGACACAAACAAATGGAAAAACATACTACGCTCATGGATAGGAAGAACTGATATTGTTAAAATGGCCATACTGCCCAAAGCAATTTATAGATTCAATGCTATTCCTATTAAACTACAATTGACATTCTTCACAGAACTAGAAAAAGCCATTTAAAAATTCATATGGAACCAAAAAAGAACCCAAATAGTGAAGGCAATCCTAAGCAAAAAGAAGAAAGCTGGAGGCATCATGCTACCCGACTTCAAACTTTACTACAGAACTACAGTAACAAAAATAGCATGGTACTGGTACAAAAACAGACACATAGACCAATGGAAAGAAAAGTGAGCCTGGAAATAAGTCTGCACACCTACAACCATTTTATCTTTGACAAAACTGACAAAATCAAGCAATGGGGAAAGGATTCCCCCACTGGCTTATGCAGAAGATTGAAATTGAACCCATTCCTTACCCTATATAGAAAAATCAACCCAAGGTGAGTTAAAGACTTAAATGTAAACCCCAAAACTATAAAAACCTTGGAAGACAACCTAGGCAATACCATTCTGGACACAAGAATGGACACAGATTTCATAACGAAGATGCCAAAAGCCATTGCAACAAAAGTAAAACTTGACAAATGGGATGTAATTAAACTAAAGAGCTTCTGCACAGCAAAAGAAACTATCAACAGAGTGAACAGACTACCTACAGAATGGGAGAAAATTTGTGCAAACTATGCATCTGACAAAGGTCTAATATCCAGCATCTATAAGGAACTTAAATTTACAGGAAATAAAAGCACTATTAAAAAGTGGGCAAAGATTATGAACAGACACTTTCAAAAGAAGACATACATGTGGCCAACAAGCAATGAAAAACGCTTTATATCTCTGATCATTAGAGAAATGCAAATCAAAACCACAATGAGATACCATCTCACACCAGTCAGAGTGACTATTATTAAAAAGTCAAAAAATAACAGACGCTGGTGATGTTGCGGTGAAAAAAGAATACTTACAAACTTCTGGTGGGAGTGTAAATTAGTTCGATCATTGTGGAAGATAGTGTGGTGATTCCTCAAAGAGCTAAAAACAGAACTACCATTTGATCCAGCAGTTTCATTACTGGATATATACCCAAAGGAATATAAATTGTTCTGTCATAAAGACACATGCATATTTATGTTCATTGCAGCACGGTTCATAATAGCAAAGACATGGAAGCAACCTAAATGCCCATCAGTGTCAGACTGGTTAAAGAAAACGTGGTACATATACACCATGCAGCCATAAAAAAGAATGAGATCATGTCTTTTGCTGGAACATAGATAGAGCTGGAGGCCATTATCCTTAGCAAACTAACACAGGAACAGAAAGCCAAATACTGCATGTTCTCATTTATAAGTGGGAGCTAAATGATGAGAACATGTGGACACATAGAGGGGAACAATGCACACTGGGGCCTATCAGAGTGTGGAGGGTGGAAGGAGGGGGAGTACCAGGAAAAATAACTAATGGGTACTAGGCTTAATATTTAGGTGATGAAATAATCTGTACAACAAACCCCAATGATGCAAGTTTACCTGTGTAAAAAACTGGCACATGTACCCCAAACTTAAAAGTTTAAAAAAACAATAAGCACTTACAATTTCAGTGCCAGGAATGGTGACTCTACTTTGAGAAATCGTTTATATTATAAATTTTATAGAACTTTGGAAACCTCAAAACCTGTGCCTACTTTCAAAATTTTATTAATTATGAAATTCATACTTAAAATGTTTGTTCACAGAGCAATGATTATCTATTTGTCTGCATCATTTGTAATGTCTGCGAATAAACATTCTAACTTGTATGCGATGCTTTGCATCTGTTATTTTGCAAATAAAAGAAAAATTTGATTTTCATGACCATTATTAAATCTTTTGATTTAAAAAAGTGCACATTTTTGTGATTCTCAACATCATATCAGACTTTACTTTCCTGACACATGAAATTGAAATAATATCATTAATATTAGAATTAATCATAGTGACATGGGGGCGGAGGTTTAAGGACTTGAAAAGCTGTATCTCACATGGTTTAATATGTGAAAGCATTAGTTTGTCTTTTAGGGAAATTACTTATTATCATTCAGACATATCCCGTCCACTTCAAAGTTGGTCCTAAGCAATGAGAAGTGAAAATTATTAAAATGAAATTTGCAGATATTAGGTGCTCAGCCTACTAAATAAAACGATTTATTTTTATATCAGAAAACAAAGTTCAGTGACTTAACATTAAATAGTCCAAGGTCAATTGTCACCAGCATAAAACTTGCAACAGACCGAATAAGAGATCAGGACATATGATTTAGTAATAAGCTACTGTGGGAATATTCACTTGCAGAGTTTTGTTGTTTTATTTTTTTTTTCCAGACTTTATGGGCCACATTTTTAACTTGAGGGCCATACAAAAATGGGCCACACACCGCATATGGCCCCTGATTATGATAAAAACGTATGTCAAACTATGAATAAGATTGATTGCTGATTTTAAACATTGTGTTAGTAATTTAGCTGACAACTTTTTTGGTTAGGGCAACTCTCTATTTGGCCACTTGATGGCAGCATTTACTATGTGCTAACATTGAACTTCAATTTTTCCTTTTTCCCCCCTTTAGGTTGTTCAGCCTCGTTTAACATTGGTGGTGGAAAAAAGATTGATAGCAATGCAAATGTATTTATAACCACGAGAGATAGTCACCTTCCACCCCAATTAGCCTTTGCATTGATTTACTGAGGAAAAACATCTATTACCGAAAAAGTCTTACAGATTAGTGTTGCATTATTTTGTTACAGTTGAAATATCTGTAGGAAAAGTGATCTCACAGATTTCATTTTAATCTAACCAAAAATGTACTTTCCCAATAATTAAAAAATAAGATTTATCGTTGAGAATGCAGCTCTGGTTCAGAATACTATACCACAGCTTTTCCCCTTAAAGCTATATACTTAGTTATTTGAATATTTTTTAAATAATGAGCTTGTCTCACATTTTAGGTCTTTAAAAAGAGATTTATTCATGAGCCGTTGCTTGAATAAAGCCATTGATCTACCAAAAAAATTTCCTATTTCTCAATTTCTTTGTGAGAATATAATTATGATCTGAACTAGTCTTTAAAAAAATAAAAGAGCATACTGCTTCCTGAAATACCCCCCAAATAATAGAACTGCAGCTGAGACTTTTCCTGCAGGAAAAGAAAAAAAAAACCTTACCAGTAATGATTCTATAAACATCCTGGCAACAACTTTCTAGGCGAGGGTTCACTAGGAGAACTCCCATTTGAGATTTACATAGGGCACAAATTGGTAGAGATTTATAAGGTGGTTATGATTTCGTGCTTTTGGCTTGAAAGGAGGGAATCATTTTTTTGTTTGTTTTTAAACCACCCCTTCTTCTCCTCTGGCCCCTTATTTCTCCTAAAAAATACTGGCATTTGGAAGAGTTTGGTGGCTTTTTTTTTTTCTTTTTGCTTTATGATTGGAGAAGATTCCCATATTATAATATATTGCTATTTGAAATTGTATGTCAGAGCAAGGTTAACGTACTCAACAGTAGAGCTGTAAAGGAGGCTTTTCTGGGGCCACTGGGGCTGCATCAATGGCAAGAATGTAACACGGGAAGTCTTGGACCATGAGTTGATATAAATAACTTTGTGGGTGTATATAAATATTCTGGGGAGGCGATTCCAGCTCTGCTATTTTCACAGGCTCAATTCTATTTTCCTGAGCTCTGTGTATGTTTACCTACATACAATTGTACATTTCCTTCTGTTTATACACAGTTGGGTTTTCTGGCCCTATATAAGGAGATTTATGTTCCACACACATTCTTCCTATAGCTTATCTCATGCTAGTTAAAATTTTTTTATATAAGAAAACTAATGCAAGACTACTGTAGAAACTTTAGAAAATATGGATAAGTGAAAATAAATAAAAGCATATAATATCTTACCATGCTATTATTTGTTACAGTCTAGCACTCTCTCTCTCTATATATATGTATGCACACACACATACATACACACACTTATAAATAAATACAAATCTATATTATAAAAATTAGACCATACATTAGTTTTGCATAGCTTTTCCCAACCCAGCTGAACATAATTTCTATTGCTATATAATTCACCTCTACTCCTCTTCTTTTTAACACAAGCATATATTTCTTATTATGCTTCACCTTTATATTTCTTATTATGAGGAATACTACTTGGCTTGGACCCCTGGAAAAGACACTACCTGACTTGGACCCCTGGTATGATTGTGTCCCTGTGGGAATTCATACGGAGGAGCCAACTCCAGATGGCCTGATGACAACAGGGAATACTTTCAAAATTATATAGGAAGTTTAATTCTAGATTTGACAGGCATAATTGCTGATATGTTCAGTTTCAGATGAAATCAATGTGGGAAAGAAAAGGGAAATAATAGGTCTGACAGCTTTCCCAATCTGCAGCATTTGCTGTCTGTAAAGTCTTGTTAAATTCTAGCCAGCAGTTTAGGAAGGAAAAACTGAAGTGAATGCACTAAAGAGGGGCTGACTGTCCTTTTAGGAGAGGCTTGTTTTCAATCTGCCTGGTGCTCAGAGATATTGAGTGCCCACAGGACAATGCTGTCCCTCCCACTGGTAATGAAAGGTACTGGGAACTTCTTACCTATAAATGCCAACTGTAAGTTGCAACAGCTTCAGCAACAACTGTCTCACCAATTACCCAGTGGGGTGTGTGTGTGTGTGTGTGCGTGCGCACGCATGTGCACACACACACGTCCCTGCATTCATGAACATTGTTTCATTTATGTTGACTCTTCTGGTTAGCATAGTCTAATCAAAGGCCAACTACTAGAACCTGGGTCAGTGTACCTGGCCTCCCACTGTGTGGTGTCTGAATACAGGGACCTAGTTTGATTATAGTGAGATTTACTACATTATCCTCAGCTGTGGGTCTCATTTAAGGCATAACAAAAAGGTCTCAGAAAAGAGAATGAAGCATAGAAGGGCTGGTGGTTTGGTCTGAGAGTAGGAGTAGAGAAAATGTGAAAGTGATTGAGGTGCTCCTACTTGTCAGAACATTTGCCAGTCTCCCTAAATTCTGAAGCAAACTTAGGGTCTAGCAAGTTTGGTCAATGGACTTGGTAAGCCCTGTAGCCTAAAGACTGGTTTGGGTTTAGAACAGTAGAGTGCTGTGCCAGATTTTTTTTTGTTGTTTCATTTGTTGTTTTGCTGTTTGCAAGTGTTGAACCCATGTGAATTTTTTATCTGTTCAATAAAAAATGACTCAGAGAGTTGAAATTGGCATTGATTTTTAATTTCTACAGAAGTTATTACAAATATATATCAGTGTCAATTAAAACAGTTTCATTGCATACTACATATAGGAAATCAAATTTCTTAGTTGCATTTAGCATGTGGGCAGTAGTACTGATTTCAGAGATTAAAGGTCATTGGTGATTAGGCTCTGAGTTTAAATAAAATTACATTATATTTTTTCCTCTTCCTCCTAGATTGCAAACACAATGGACAGAAAATGCTGGCATGAGTTAGAATTACCTAGTAAAAGTCGTGTTGATGCCTGTTTTCTGTTTGCCTTCTTTTTTGCACCCCATCCTCTGTAATTGCAAAGATAACTTGAAGGTAAA
Source organism: Mandrillus leucophaeus (assembly GCF_000951045.1). Classification (NCBI taxonomy): domain Eukaryota; kingdom Metazoa; phylum Chordata; class Mammalia; order Primates; family Cercopithecidae; genus Mandrillus; species Mandrillus leucophaeus. Next base: position 1,950,184 of record NW_012103321.1, on the reverse strand, counting down.
CGTATTTTTTTTTTTTTTTTTGAGGCAGATCTCACTCTGTTGCCCAGGCTGGAGTGCAGTGGCATGATCTCGGCTTACTGCAAACTCTGCATCCCGGGTTCAAGCAATTCTCCAACCTCTGCCTCCCTACTAGCTGGGACTATAGACACCCACCACCATGCCTGACTAATTTATCTTTTTTTTTTTTTTTTGGTAGAGACAAGGTTTCACCACATTGGTCAGGCTGGTCTCGAACTCCTGACCTCAAGGGATCCACCCGCCTTGGCCTTCCAAAGTGCTGGGATTACAGGTGTGAGCCACCATGCCCGAACCATATCATTGTTTTAACAGTGAGAACAATCATATCAATATGCGTAATAAAATACAAATGGGCACTTTGGCTTTGATTTACAAAAATGACATGAATAAAGATAGTTTTCATTTATTATCATATGATACCTTAAATAAAATAGCATTTGCAATTTATGTTTTCCTCATTGATGTTACTTTGTAGGATTCTTCCTCTAAGTTCTGTTTCCCATCTTGCATTTTCAATTCTCCATCCTCCTGTCATCATTACCATCACTACTAAGTTTGTAGTTTCTGGGAATTTTGCTTCTTTTCTAGTGTGTTAAAGTAAGAAAAAAAATCAGTTTATTCTCAAGCTGTAATCAGTGGTCTGAAAGAGTTCTGGTTCTCACTGCATCATCTTGTACATGTCAATTCTCCAGGCCAAGCCTTTCTCAATTGCAAAATGAGGCCAATGAACTATTTTATTTCTATGGTCACTTTTAACACCAAACAACACTAAATCATGTGATTCTAAGTTTAGTTTCATTGCCCCTATAAAAAATTTTTGAAAGAGTTCACTTGGCTTTCCTTTTATTTTTTAACCACAACCACCACAAAACAAGTAAGTATAAGAAGTTCTGTCACAGCATGCATTTTTACCAATAGAAGTGTTTTTGTTTCTTGGGAAACATGATTTATTTAGGGAGAATGCTATTTGTTGTGATGTGGTTACCCCTAGGAAGATAGCTGTTGCACGGTCAACTCAGACACTTTGAGGTTCTAATGATTTGTCTGTCATAATAGCAGTGATAACAATGACATGATTTAGGTACTAAATAGGTATAAGAGGGCCAGACAAATGAAAATACTGGTCATAATAAGAAAGAAACCCCATTGGTCTTGAGCACTATCTACATGTAAAAAAAAATTGATTTGCTTCATTATATTCTGAACTTATATCTACAGAAAAAAATGTTTATAACCAAAGCATCTGGAGAACATTAGCATTGTTAATCTATGTCTAAAGGCCTCCAACAGAGAACAAAATTAAGAACTGGTTTGAAAAGATTTATGAGAGACAAACCTCTACTGAGGCTAATCTAGATTGGGCAATAAGAGGGGGAAAAAAAGATAAAGTACAAAAAAAATTGCCCAAGTACAGAAAAAATTGCCAAATAATTACAGATAGCACAGGGTTTAAAATAAGAAAAATATTATAAAAAATATATGCAGACAGTTTAAAATGTAGATGAAATGGGTGATTTCTGAAAATGCCAAAATTGATATGAGGAAAAAGAAAGAAAATAGATAGACCAATAATCATTAAAAAAAAAAAAAAAAAAACCAGCAATAAAGATCAAAGAATTTTCTCTGGAAAATCTCATAGATGATAGAAGAATTTTACCAAAAAATTAAGTAATAGACTATCTCTGTATTATGCAGATAATTATAGAAAATATAAAAAAGAAAGTCATCCAACTCATGTATAAGCTACTATAACCTTGGTTATAAATCCAAATGAAAATACAAGAAATAGAATTATAAGCCTATTTCACTTATAAACCTAGATGATAACTTCCAAAAGTCCAAGGAATACAGTTCTGAAAAAAGAAAAATAGACTTCATCCAATTGAAAAATGCCTTCTGTGTGGGTTACACATATTTAACCACAGAACTGGGACTAAAATAAATGTGGTGATTAGAATAACAACACAGTATATATACATATTTACTCTAATGATGTGGAAATGACACAAGAAGCAAAGTTAGAGAGGAAGGAGAGAAGGGGTTGCAGAAAAGTTAGCATGCTAAAGACTTTATTTCTAATTGCTAATAGTCAAAGGTTATTTAAAATTTACAAATAAAGTAAGAATCATATGGATGCCTAAGATTTAAGATATAAGGACAAACATGCAAGACTTGCACACTACAAACTACAAACACTATTGAAGAAACAAAAAGAAAATGTATTTAAGTGGAAAAATATCCCATGTCCCCATGTCTATGGACTTAATATTGTCGTAATGGCAGCATTCCTCAACTGATCTACAGATTGGATATTATACTTATAAAAATCCTACCTGGTGTTTTTGTTTTGTTTTGTTTTGTTTTTCTCCCAGAAGTAGACTGGCCAGTCTTAAAATTCATGTGAAATTACAGGAAACTCTGAATAGCTATAGCTATCTTGAAAAAGAAGAACAAATTGGGAGGACTCATACAAAAGACTTAATATTTGTGTCATTGGAGTTCTGAAAGGAGAGGAGAAAGGAAACAATAAAAGAAGGAAGTCTGGAACATTAGGAAGATAAAAAGAATATGAGCAGCAAAAATATGGTTAAAAACAATAAGCATTCTTTCTCTTTTTGATTTTTCTGAAGTATGCTTGATGATTGAAGCAAAAATTATGTAACAGTTTGGTGTGGTTCTAAATATATGTAAAAGAAACACAAGATAATTATGTAATAAATAGGGGAGGGTGAGCGAGGTAAGGTTTCTGTATTTCACTTGACCTGGTGAAATGACAATACCAGAAGACTGTGGTATATATATTTTCTAGTGTAGTGGAATAACCACTAGAAAAGTTATACGAAGTTGATACATTCAAAATGCTGTAACTAAATCAAATGGAATTCTCAAAATTATCCAAGTAATTTTCAGGAAAGCAGGGGAAAAAACCCAGAGAAATGAAGAACAGAAAAAACAGAAATCAAAAAAATTAAAATGACAGATGTAAGGCATAATATAGCAATAATTACATTAAATGCAAATGCTCTAAATACACATGTGGATTAAAAAATCTCACCCCATTCTAAGCTGTCAATAAAGAAACTCACTTCAAATATAATAATATAGTCACGGTGAAGGCAAAAGGACAGAAAAAGATATATGATATGAAGATCAATTGAAGGAAAGCAGATGTGTCTATATTAATACCAGATAAAGTAGACTAGAGAGCAAAGAATATTATAAGAGACAGATAGTGTCATATAATGATAGAAATGTCATTTCACAAGGAGATGTGGCAATCCTAAATGTGAATGCACCGAACAAAAGAGCTGCAAAATATGTGAATTAAAACTAATAGAACTGAAAGGAGAAATGTACACAATTACTGTTAGAGGCTTCAATGTTACTCTCTCAACAATGATAGAACAACTAGACAGAAATCAGAGAGAATATAGAGTAGCTAAAAAATCCCTATCAATCAATTATATCTGATCAATGTTCATAGAGCACTCCACCTAACAATACCAGAATCCACATTTTCTCAAGTGCCCACAGAACATATACTAAGATAAATTATATCCCGAGCCATTAAAAAATTTGAACTAAATTGGAAAGAATTGAAATTATACAGACTGTGTCCTCTAACCACAATGGAATTATGGCAGAAATAAAGCCAAAAAGATAGCAAAAGGATCTCCAAACACTTGGAAACTAAATGACACTTTTCTAGATAATCCATGGGTCAAAGAGGAAGTCTCAAAGAAATAAACATATACATTGAGCTGAATGAAGATAAAATTAAACATATCAAAATTTGTGGAACATAGCTAAATCAGTGCTGAGAAAAAAACTTATAGTACTAAATGCATACTTTAGAAAAGAGGAGAGTTTCAAATCAATAATCTAAGCTCTCACATGAAAACTCTAGAAAATGAAGAGCAAAATAAGCCCAAAGGAAATAGAAGGAAGGAATAAATAAAACCAAGAGAAGAAATCAATGAAGTTGAAACCAGAAAAACAATAGAGAAAATTAATAAAATAAAGACATAGTTCTTTGAAAAGATCAATAAAAATGATACACTTCTAGCAAGACCAATTTTGTCTGGGTTCTTCAGAGAAACAGAACCAATAGGATGTGAAGACATAAAGATATAAATAGAGAAAGAGAGAGAGGTTTTATTTTTCTTGTGAGGATTGGCTCATGTGATCATTAAGGCTTGCAACTTCAAAATCTGCATGGTAGGATGGCACGCTGGAGACCTAGGAAAGAGCTGATGTTGCAGTTCAAGTCTGAAGGCCATCTACTGGCAGAATCCTCTCTTGCTCAGGATAGATCAGTCTTTTGTTCTATTCAGGTCTTCTACTGATTGGTTGAGGCCCACTCACATTCTGGAGGGCAATCTGCTTTACTCAATGCCCACTAACTTAAAATGCTAATCTCTAAACTCTGAAATTGAATTAGTAATAAAAAACCTACCAACTAAAAAGTCCTGGACCAGGTGAATTCACAGCCAAATTATACCAGATGTACAAAAAATAACTGGTACCAACCCTACTGAAACTATTCCAAAAAATCATGGAGTAAGGGCTCCTTTCTAACTCATTCTATGAAGCCAGCATCATCCTGATACCAAAATCTAACAGAGACACAACAGAAAAAGAAAACCTCAGGCCAATATGCTTGATGAATACAACATAAAAATCCTCAAACAAAACAAAACAAAACAAAAAAACTAGCTAGCTGAATCCAACAGCACATCAAAAAGTTAATCAACCACAATCAAATACACTTTATTCTTGGAATGCAAGGTTGGTTCAATATATGCAAATCAATAAATGTGATTCACCACATCAACAGAATCAGAAACAAAAAACGTATGACCACCTCAATAGATGTGGAATTTGATAAAATCTAACATCCCTTTGTGATAAAAATCCTCAACAGGCTAGGCATAGAAGGAACACAAAATAATAGGAGCCATCTATGACAAACCCACAGAAGCATCATAGTGAAATGGCAAAAACTGGAAGTATTCTCCTTGGGAACTGGAACAAAAGAAGAATGCCCACTCTCTCCTATTCAACAGAGTACTAGAAGTTCTAGCAAAAGCAATCAGGCAAGAGAAAGAAATAAAAGGTATCCAAATAGGAAAAGAATTTAGACTATCTCTATTTGCTGACAACATGATTGTATGCCTAGAAAGCCCTAACAACTCTGCCAAAAGGCTCCTGGAACTGAAAAATGACTTCAATAAAGTTTCAAGATACAAAATTAATGTACAAAAATCAGTAGCATTTCTATACACCAATAACATTCTAGCTGAGAGCCAAATCAAGCACACAATCACACTTACAATAATGCCACATAAAACAAAATACTTAGGAATACATCTAACTAAGGAGGTGAAATATTTTTACAAGGAGAGCTGTGAAATACTGCTGAAAGAAATCACATTTGACGCAAATAAATGGAAAAATATTCCACGCTCATGGATTAGAAGAGTGAATATTGTTAAATGGCCATACTACCTAAAGCAATGTATACATTCAATGCCATTCCTATCAAAATACCAATGCCATTTTCACAGTAGAAAAAACTATTCTAGAATTCATATGGAACAAAAAAAGAGACTGAATAGCCAAAGTACTCGTAAGCAAGAAGAATAAAGTCATTACCCAACTTCAGATTATACCATAAGGTTACAGTAACCAAAATAGCATTGTCCTGGTACAAATACAGACACATAGACCAATGGAACAGGTTAGAGAATTCAGAAGTAAAGCTGTGCAACTATAGCCATCTGATCTTTGACAAAGTTGACAAAAGTAAGCACTGGGGAAAGGATTCCCTATTCAATAAATGGTGCTGGGATACCTGGCTAGCCATATGCAGAAGAAGAAACTAGACCACTACATTTCATCGTGTACAAAAATTGACGCCAGGTGGATTAAAGATTTAAGCGTAAGACATCAAACTAAAAAATCCTAGAAGAAAGCCTGGGAAATACACTTTCAATATCAGATTTGGCAAAGAATTTTTGACTGAATCCCTGAAAGCAATTGCAACAAAAACAAAAATTGACAAGTAGGACCTAATCAAACTAAAGAATTTCTGCCCAGTAAAATAAATTATCAACAGAGTAAATCCCTACAGAATGGAAGAAAATATTCACAAATGGTGCATCTGACAAAGTTCTAATATCCAGAATCTAGAAGGAACTTAAACAAATTAAAAACAAAAACCCAAACAAACAAAACAAAACAAAACCAATTAAAAATGGGCAAAGGACATGAACAGACACTTCTCAAAAGAATATGTACAAGTGGCCAAGAAACACATGAAAAAATTCTCAACATCACTAGTCATTAGAGAAATGCAAATCAAAACCACAAGGAGATACTGCCTCATGTGAGTCAGAATGGCTATTATTAAAAAGTCAAAGATTATCAGTGCAATGCTTATACACTGTTGGTGGGAATGCAAATTAGTTCAGGCACTGTGGAAAGCAGTTTGGAGATTTCTCAAAGAACTTAAAACAGAACTACTATTTATTCCAGCAATTCTATTACTGGGTATATACCCAAAGGAAAATCAATCATTACACCAAAAAGACACATACACTCATATGTTCATTGCCGCACTATTCAGAAAAGCACATACATGTTATCAACCTAGGTGTTCATCCATAGTGGACTGGACAGAGAAAATGTGGTACAGATATACTATGGAATAAAAAAATAAAATCATATCCTTTGTGGCAACATGGATGTAACTTGAAGCCATTATCCTAAGGAAATTAACATATGAACAGAAAACCAAATACTACATGTTCTTACCTATAAGTGGGAGCAAAACATTTAATACACATGGATACAAAGATGAGAATAATAGACACTGGGGACTACTAGAGGAGAGAGGCGGGAGAGGGTTTGGGGTGAAATATTACCTATTGGGTACTATGCTCACTAACTGGGTGATGGGACCGTCTATACCCCAAATCTCAACATTACTCAATATACCCATATAACAAACCTGTACATGTACCCACTGAATCCAAAATTTAGAAAAAAATTAAATTAAATGTTAATATCATCCAAAATCACCTTCCCAGAAATACCCACAATAATGTTTGACCAAATATCTGGGTACCATGACCTACCCAATTTGACACATAAAATTCACCATCACACTGACAGAAAAAGAGAGCAGACATGATCATCATTTGGAATAAAACAAGGAATATCACTACAGACCTCACAGACATTAAAAAGCTATTAATGAAATATTATTAATAACCCTACACACATAAATTTGATGAAATGAATCACTTCCTTGAAAAATACTAGCAACCACAACTCTCCCAATAAGAAAAAGACAATTTCAGTAGTTCTGTTGAAATTTTTAAGGAAGTTGAATTCATAATTATAAACTCCCAAAAAATCACTAAAACCACATCATTTCCCTGAAGAATCTTACTGAGTGTTTAAACACTAATTAAAATCAATTCTACATAATCTGCTTCAGAAAATGCATAGGTAGAAACATTTCACAACCAATATTATGAAGCTACTGTTATCCATGTACAAAAACCAGACAGATACAGAAACAAAACAAAACAAAAACCAAAAGAACTACAGACCAATATCTCTCATGAATATAGATTCAAAAAGACTTAAAATATTAGCACCTATAATTCAGCAAAATAAACAAAGAATTATACACTGTGACCAAGTTGGGTCTGTTTCAGGGATGCAAGGCTGATTCAGCATTTGAAAACATATTCATGTAATATACCACATTAATAGGTTAAAAAAGAAAAATCGCATAGTCATCTAATTCAGTGCAGAAAAGCATACTTAAAATGATGAAGGTTTAATGAAAATGCTATCAAAATCTCAGCAAGAGTTTTTGTAGATATAGACAAGATAATTCTGAAATTTATTTGAAAAGAAAAAGGAACTGCAAGAGCTGGAACAGTTTTGAAAAAGCAGAATAAAATGAGAAAAATTCATCTTCTCAATTTCAAGCATTATTACATAGTTATAGTAATCTGTACTGTGTGGTATTTGCAGAGGGACAAATAGATCATTGGGACAGAACGTAGAGAACCCAAGAAATATATCCACACAAACATGCCCAACTGATTTTCTACAAAAGTGCAAAAGCAATTTAATAGAGTTAAGGTAGAATGTTCAGCAAATGATGCTGGAACAATGGAACATCCATAGCTAAAAAGTTAAGATGAACCACAGACTAAAATATAAAACATAAAACTATAAAACTTTCAGAAGAAAATGTGAGAAAAACTTCAGGATCTCTGCCTAGGCAAACGTTCTTAGGCTTAAGACCAAAGCACAATCTATAAAAGGAAAAATTGATAAATCAGACTTTATAAAAATTAAAATCTTTTATTCTATAGATGACTCTGCTGAGAACAAAAAGACAAGTTACAGAGTGGGAGAAAACCCATGTAACTGAAAAAGGACTAGCAAACCATATATCCAACAAGGGACTTGTATCTAAGCTGTAGTAATAATTCTCAAAATTCAATGGTAAAAAAAAGCAAACAATTGAAGTAGCACATGGGCAAAAGGCATGAAGAGATATTTTACCAAAGATACAAAGATACATGGGTGGCAAGTAAATAAATGAAAAGATGTTCAACATCGGTGGACAACAAGAGAATCCAAATTACAACCATAAAGATATATCACTACATACCTATAAGAATGGCTAAAATAAAAAACCATGCCAACAGAGAATACAGAGAAACTGGATCCTTCATACATTGCAGATGGGAATGTAAAATGGCACAGGCACTCTAGAAAATAGTTTCACAGTTTTTTTTTTTTTTTTTTTTAAATCTAAACATGCATCTACCATAAAATAGCAATCACACTCTTGGAAATTAAAACTAGAGAAAGGAAGACTTGTGTTCCACACAAACATGTACATGAATGTTTACAGTAGTAGTTTATAATAGCCCCAAACTGGAAACAATAGGTGAGTGGTTATAAAAAACAGTGGTACCTCCAAACCATGAAATACTACTCTGCAATAAATAGGAAGGGACTATTGATACATGCAACAACCTTGAAGAACCTCTGGCTAATAATGCTGAGTTAAAATAAACTCAGTCTAAATATATTATATACTTTATGGTTACATTTATATAATATTCTTGAAATGACAAAATTATAGAAAGAAAACAAAGAGGTTATGGTTGCCAGAGGTTGGCCACATGGGTGGAGGCAAGAGGGAAGCAGCTGTGGCTATAAATAACATGAAAGATATTTGTGGTGACGGAAATCTTTTTTCTTCTTTTTTTTGAAATCTTGACTGTATCTAAGTCAACATTCTGGTTGTGATATTGTACTATAGTTTTTCAAGTGTTACCCTTGGAGGAAACTGGGTAAAGGATACATAGAATTTCTCTGTATTATTTCTTACAACTGCATGTTAATCTGTAATCATATCAAAATATTTAATTACAAAACACAAAACAACAAAATATAGAGGGAGTCAAACTAAAAAGAAAAAGTTTTACCCTGGGCTGGATGGTAGAAATGGTGAGTAGAAGGGAGTTAGCAGAAACAGGGATAATTGTTACTATATGTCTTTTTCTCAACATACTTACAGGAAAATGCACAAATGATGTTCATATCTTGATGACTTAACACAAAATGTACCTACCCATGTAAGCACTACTCAGATTAAGAAGTAGGATAGGAGCAGACCTCAGAAATTCCCTTTGTGTCTCCTCTCTTGACTACTCCCTCTATCTCTCTAAATGTAGTCATTGCCTTGAATTTAACAACCACAGATTAGTTTTGCCTGTTTCCAAATTTTATAAAAATTGAACCATACAGGTATCATTCTTTTGTATCTTGCTATTATAACTCAATATCATATATACGAGATTCATCTGCCGTGGTGCATGTAGTGATAATTTGTTCATTTTTATTGGTATCTGGTATCCTATTGTATAAACTGCAATTTATTTATTCATTTCACTCTTTGTGGACATTTGATTTGCTTCCAAATCTTAACCACTGTGAATAATGTTGCCATGAAAATTCTTTTTTTGTGTGTGTATGACCTTTGGTGCACATAGGTCCACATTTTGCTTATGTAAATTACAGAGAACAAAATTGCTGGGCTATCAGGTATATGTATGGTCAGCTTTACTTATGACCAACAGTTTTTCAACTATTTGTATCTATTTATACTTTCATCAGCAGTATATGCGAGCTTCTGTTGAATCACAGGAGTACCTGATGTTGGTGTCAGTCTTAATTCTAGCTATTTCATCCAGTGTGTAATGGTATCAAATTGTGATTTTTAATTTGCATTTCTCTAATTTCTTATAAGGTTGAGTTACATTTTGCCTATTTATTGCAATTTTTAATTTTAATATTCTTTTCTAAAATGTCTGTTCAAATCTTTTGGCTATTTTTAATTAGGTCATTTGTCTTTTTCTTATTGATCCGTTGGAGTTCTGGAATGGCGAGTCAGTGCCACAAATTTCCCTGCTGTTTTCAATGTGATTGGTTTCATGCTCTCCTCTGGTGCAGTAACCTCTTAACTTTTCTCCGTATTTCTCACAAAGGATTATAGTCTATGTACTCTTGTTGAGTCAGTGTCTCCCTGGGGGAAAGGAGGGTCTGGAGCTTCCTATTCCACTATCTTGCTCTGGACTCTATTCTGTTACATTGGTTTGTCTATTTTTACACCAATACGTCACTGCCTTGATTAATGTAGTTTTATATCCATTAGTGGAAGTTTCCCAGTATGTTTTTCTCTCTGATTATTCTGGGTGTGTCTGTGATCCAATTTGTTTTTCTTCAAGAGGTCTTAGCTGTAACAATCATTTTTATTTCTGTATATCACTTAAATTAGCCAGTTTCCACAAACACGCTTGCTGGGATTTTGTTTGGAATTTCATTGAATCTATAGATCAACTATGAAAATGAACATCTTTGCAATACTGATACATAATTCAGGAACGTATTACATCTCATTATTTACTTAGGGCTTCTGTATTTCTCTAAGTAATATTTTGCAGACTTTTTTATTTTGTCAGATTTTTTCCAAGCTGTTAGATATTTTTAATGTTATTATAAAATTTCTTTAAATTTAAATTTTGTTTGTTACTAGTATATAGACATAAAACAGATTTGGGATATTGTAATTGCTCTGAATTCGTGTATCAATTGTAATATTAATTTGTAGATACTTTGGGACTTCTTTACATACCCAAATATCATGTCATCCGGAAAAAATGATCATTTTAGTTTTTCCTCCAATCTTTTTCTTATTTTTGTCTTGCCTTGCCTTATTGCAATAGCAAGGACTCTGATGATGAGAAGTGGTGAAAGCAGATATCTGTATCTTGTCCTTATTCTCGGATGTAAAGCTTCCAATATTTTACCATTCACCATGATGTTTGCAATAGGACTCACAGATACCTTTTTACACAATACGCTATTCCATATATTTCTAGTATGATAGCAATTTATATCATGAATAAATGATTAATTTAATAACATCATTTTCTTGCATCTACTGAGATTATATGAGTTTTCTAATTTAATATTTGATGAAGTGAATTACATTGATTTTCAAATGTTAAATCAGCCTTATATTACTAGAATAAACCCAATTAAATCTTGATATATTATCCGTTTCATGTATCTTTGCACTTTGTTAATATTTACATAGGATTTTTACTCTTGAAGCTTTACCTTAGGGTCTGTTTCTGGGGAAACCTACTATAAGACAGAAGTGTATAATTTAAGATGAATTCAGCTTCATATCACAAAAAAACTTAGCCATGCTTAAACAAATGTGATTACTTTTCTTACATACAAAAACTATACTGCTTAAAGTTGATAGAATTGATTTACTTGTTTAATGATACTATCAGAAACCTAGTTTCTTTTTAACCTTTTTATCTCTATCCTTTTTATTTTTGTTTTTTTATCACAATGGTTGATACCGCATGTTGTGACTTAGAGCCTCACAATCTCAAACTAGAGTTCCTAGGATAGGAAGAGGCAGGGATAGGGCTTTCCCCAAGTGTGGTTATTTATATATTAAGGAAGGGAAGTTCCAGAACACACGTCCTTGGCCAGAACTAGGTCATACACGGATTCCCAGGCAGTCACCGGCAGAAGAGTGTAGAATTCCTATGACTGGGATTAAACCAATCCTGATTCATCTTCTATGGTCAGAGAATGGCCTACTTTGCCCCTGAAATCAAGGAATCGATTCCTGCTACAAAGTCTGTATTGTATTGCCTGGGAAAAACTAGGGGGATCATAACTGCTCCCAATAGTTCAAGAAAGACTACTTTTGTGTGGCTCTCACTTATGAATATAGATGTAAAAATTTTTACTCAAATGTTAGCAAGCTGAATCCAGAAACTAAAAATAATTATGATGTAGTTGGATTTATCTCAGAAAAATGTCAGTCAATTCAGAAACCGAAGACTACTACAAGGCCATAGAAATGGAACAAAATTAAATGCTCTAAAAACAAGCCCATGCTTACATGAGAAACTGATATTTAATAAAAGGGGGCCAAATGGAAAAGGATTGTTTTTTAATCAATGGATATTGGGAAAACTGGCCACTATATAGAAAAAAAAATTTAGTTTTCAAATTTATAATTTAAATTGACTACAGGCTTATGTATGAAAGGCAAAACTATGAAGTGAAAAAAAAATACATCAGAAAACACCTTTGAGATTTTGAATTGTGGAAGACTTAGTATATAAGATCCCAAAAGTATGTCATAAGATAAAAAACAATGAACTTGACTGGGTGTGGCGGCTCAGATCTGTAATCCCAGCACTTTGGAAGGCTGAGATGGGTGGATCACCTGACATCAGGAGTTTGAGACCAGCTTGGCCAACGTGGCAAAACTCCATCTCTACTGAAAATATAAAAATTAATTGGGTGTGGTGGCGTGTGCCTGTCATCTTAGCTACTTGGGAGGCTGAAGCAGGAGAATCACTTGAACCTGGGAGGCAGAGGTTGCAATGAGCTAAAACAAAAAACAAAAAACGAAAAAAAAAAGAACTTGACCACACAAAAAATTATACATTTCTGTTTAATAAAGGGCACCATTAATGAAGTCAACCAACAAGGAACAGATTGGGAAAAATTATTCTTATTTTAAAAATAGAGACAGGGTCTTGTTTTGTTGCTGAGGCTGGCCTTGAACATTTGGCCTCAAGAAATTCTCCTAACTTTGCCTTGGCTTCCCAAAGTGCTGGGATCATAAGCCTGAGCAACCATGCCTGGTCAGGAGGAATTATTTGAGAAGTCAAAAACTGAGAAGATATTGATAACTAGAATACAAAAAATTCCCCCAACCCCACAAAACCTTAGAAAAAAATAGGGAACCAATACAGAAACATGTGAAGCAGAGACTATCAACTCAAAGGGCTAATTTGGAGAGTAATCTGGAGATATTTCGTTTAGATATTTTAGTCTAGTTTCGTACACATAGGTCTCCTGCTCATCCTGTGGAATTTGTGTTCTAGTCCCTAAGGAGGCATGTGTATTTGATTAAGCATTATTTGTACAATAGGGCATTGTAGACAACCTATGCAACTGTATCTAGGGAACCAGATGGGTGAAAAATATTGGGGATGCTCCCAGAGGAAACAAAACTCCTATGTGGATGAATCTTTCAAACATAATGTTCAGAGGAAAAAGTAAGGTAGCAAGTTCTATAACATCATTTACTTGGGCAAATTTAAAACATAAACACACAACAAAACAGTACCATATTTGAAATATACCTACATATCAGGGAAAATGCTAAACACAATAGAGTTATTTCCCACAGGTCTAGGAAGAGATTGTCAGTGCAGATTGAGGCAAAAGGAAGAAAAATAAAAGCAAAAGAGGAGCCTTATACGAATAATTGATGACTGTGTTATAAACTTGGGAGGATGAGCAACTCATTTCTCTGCATTTTAGGTTATATATTTATTAGTGAGGTCCTATTATGATTTTAGCTTGCACATTAACCCCCGGGTTAAACATAGCCACTATTTAAAATATTTGTTTCTAAAACACAAAGTTTAAGAGAGAGATTTTCCTGTAATTATTTAATTTGTAGAAGCCACTACATATCAATCTGTGACCTAAAGCCCCTGTAAATACATCAGTGTTTTTCTCCAAAATCATGCTTTGCATTACTTAGAGGAATATCTTGTCTCTTTCCATTCTATCTCCAAAGGTTTCAGTTTCTGGAAAACTGCAGCCTACTTCATCTGTAATTTACTCTGTTAATTTAAGTTCCATTTTACTCTCTACTTTCCCCTTCTTATCAACAACACATGTCAACATTTAAAAACTCTTCTGGTATATTAGTCAGGGTTCTCCAGATAATCAGTGTGTGCGTGTATGTGTATATGTTATTGGTATATATATATTCTATGTTTATATATATAATCTAGAAAGAGATTTATGATAAAGTATAGGCACACGATTATGGAACCTGGTAAGTCCCATGATCTGGTGAATGTAAGCTGGAGACCCAGGAAGGCCAGTGTTGTAGCCTGAAGTCCTGCGAGCTAGAGAGCCAATGGTGTAGATTCCAAGTCTGAGTCTGAAAACCTGAGAACCAGGGGCACTGAGAACAGAAGATTGATGTTCCAGCTCAAGCAATTAGGCAGAGGGAGGGCAAATACAACTTTTCTCCGCCTTTTTGTTCTATTGAGGCCCTCAGCGGATTGAATGATGCCACCCACACTGGGGAGTGGCCATATACCTTACTCAGTCCATCAATTAAAATGTGAATCTTTTCCAGAAACATCTTTACAGACACATCCAGAAATAATGTCGAATCAGATATCTGAGCATCTGGTGGCCCAGTCAAGTTGCCACATGAAATTAAGTGTCAAGTGAGCTACTGGTCAGGTTTTCACTTTTTTTCCCCCATTTCTCATGAGCGTGAAGTTAGTGAAGGAGTTTGGAAGAACTACATCTTGGTTTGAATACATTTTATAACTGAAGATTTGAATGAATTTAAATCCACTTTCTATAAAGTGAATGCAGTGAATCTTAAATTCACAATCTTAAGTGAATTTAAGCCATGACTCAAAAGTGGCAACACTGCATTCATTTTATAGAAAGTTTTGAAATTCATTCTGAGGTGTAGGAGTGAGAAAACTTTTCATGTAAACATTCCTTTTGAATTGCTAGAGAAATTGTCCTGTACTTTATGTCAGCCAAATTTATTCCTTTCCTGATGAAATCCTGATTTCATGTTTATTTCTTGCTTATTATGATACAAGATATGTGTGTTGTTTCATTAACCATGGATAGGTTTGCCTGACCTCAGAAGTTCACTGAGATTCTAATGATGGTGACGCCAATTAATTGATTAGGACATTGCTACTGAAAATGTTGTCTGAGTAAACAGCATCACCTGGGAGCTTTTCAGACATGCAGAAACTTAAGCCCAATCCTAGACCAAAAGAATCAAAACCTGCATTACAACAAGATCTTTAAGTGATTCTTACACATGTTAAAGTTAGAGAAGCACCAGAAATCCACACGGGGAACCCTGTTATCTGACAGCAATGCCAGATTCAAGAAAAGCTGCTTTAAAAATAATAATAATTATTATTTTTGAGATGGAGTCTCACTGCAACGCCCAGGCTGGAGTGCAATGGTGCAATCTTGGCTCACTGCAACCTCCGCTTCCTGGGTTCAAGTGATTCCCTTGCCTCAGCCTCCCAAGTAGCTGGGATTACAGGTGTGCATCACCACGCCCAACTAATTTTTGTGTTTTTAGTAGAGACAGGGTTTGCCATATTGGCCAGGATGATCTCGAACTCCTGACCTCAAACGATCTACCAGCCAAAGCCTCCCAAAGTACTGGGATTACAGGTGTGAGCTACCATGCCTGGCTGTATTATTTTTTTTTGAGACAGGGTCTTGCTGTGTCACCAGGTTGGAGTGCAGTGGTGTGGTCATGGCTCACTGCTTCCTTGATCTCCCCAGCTAGAACAATTCTCCTCCCATCTCCACCTCCTGGGTAGCTGGGAATACAGGCACGTGTCAAAATGCCTAGCTAATTTATTTAATTTTTTTGTAGAATTGGTCTCATTATGTTGCCCAGGCTTGTTTCTAGCTCCTGGGCTCAAGTGGTCTTCCTGCCTTGGCCTCCCAAATGGTTGAGATTACAGGCGTGAGCCACTGGGCCTGGCTAAAAAGTTTGCTTTTTAAATTAAATCTATTTTTACATGGTTATCCTTGAGTTCCTGATTAATTCTATCATTTATTCATTCATCTATTCAATAAGTATTTAGTGAGTACTTATTATATTTTGGGCTCCATAATGGGTGTACACAAAAGCAAACAGGACATGCTAAGAAATTGCTGTGTTTCGAATACAAAAATAGATGCAGAAAGAAGCACATAAGCTGGAGTGAAATATGCTGCTGATCCTCTGGGAAAAGTTCCCAGCTCAGCAGTCTGACAATGACAGCACAAGTTATGAAGACAACCATCCAGAACATGTTCAGTGACTGCACCCTGCAAGCTCTCAGCAAAGTAAGCAAGCACTGCTTGGCTGGGGAAGCTTGGTTTCTGGGCTCCCAGTTGGGCCTGGGTTGGCTCTAGCTCTCCAACTCAGAACTGACAGCTGGCACCCACACCCTCCTCCTCAGCTTCCGGGATGGCCTGATGGGCAAAGAGAAAGAGAATGGAATCTGGATGACAGGACTGGGCAGAGTGTGTCCAGAATGCTATAAGCCTGTATGGTCTGTTACAAGTGCTGTGAGCAAAGGAGGACTACAATTTTAAACATTGAAAAACAATGCATCCAGGCTTAGTCTCAAAGGACTAAGCAGAACAAGAAAATGCCACAGGCAAGTTCTTTTATGTTAAATCTTATGCCACACTAAAATTATGTTGCATTAGAATTTTAAAAATAATGTGAGCATTGATTTTATAATTCTTTCTTTAAGTCTTAGAGATGAAGAATATCTGACAGCCAGTCCTTTTTTGAGTAAATTAATGACAGAATGAGTGATTTGAATCCCAGAAGAGGACATGGGTCATGTCTAATATACAGAAACAACCATCTATTCCATGTCCAAACACCATGATTTTTGTTCTTAGTCTTTATTTTCATGAAGTTGGAAATACTGTTAAAAAGGCAAGGAAAGCGAACTCTAGTTATGGGAAGAAAATCTCAGCTTTGGGGAGATGCATTTTCTTCTTCCCTTCCTACCCACAGTGCAAACAGCAGTCATTACTGTCTGTCTTTGTAGTATCTATCAAATGGATGAAGAAGAAAGAAAACATCTGAAGTGACTGATTAGTCATTGGGGATAATTTGTGCAACTGCTTGGCTATAGATATGACTTTATCATATAGATAATTTTGTTCATCCTTGGGCAAGTTGCTTAATAGTTGTGAGATTGAGTTTCCTTACCTGTGAAATGAAGATAATTAGACACCAAGATTACATAATATTCATTATATTTAATTAGAGCAGTGACTGGCACATGGTAAACACTAATAAATTCTATCTATGAGAGTAGGGTCAAAATTAATACATAACGATTGATGTGTGTGTGTGTGTTTTAAAGTAATTCTATTTTCTTTAATTGTATTTTTTTATAATTCCATTTTGTCCTCTACTCTCCCAGTCTGTCTTGATCAGACAACTTATTCCTTTTTTCTAATTCCAGTATTTTTGGTCCAATCAGTGCGTTTGCAGTGACATTAAAATATTATTACAATAATAGTTCAATTTCTATCTTAGCTACTTTTGCATACATTCTCAATCTTTCGTGTTTTCTTTATGTCTCACTTGTGTCCTTTTACTACCACTTGAGAGTGGTCTATTTTCACAGGACAGCTTACATATTATTCGTCTGCTCTTGTTTGGACTTGGGCATCAGTCTGTCACTGTGTTACCTGCAGTGATGTTCCGTGGTGTACCTGTTCCCTGAACATCCTGAGCTGGTATCCACCAAGGTGTGGTGCATATTGGCAATTGGCTTTTGCCTCCAATTGCAAAAGCCCTGAACTTTGCAGCTACCACCTCCTGACCTCATATATCTGCCTATTCACCACCTCCCATAATATTTCTGCCCCCTCTAATTGTTGTTGTAGGTGGAGTACTAAGAACTCTTGATTATTCTTTATATATCCTTCTGGAGTGGAACCCTACGTTGCTGTCCTGACACCCATCTGCCCTTAGCTATTGCTTACTCCATCTCTCTCATGTTGAATACAGCATCATGTTAAATGTGGGACTTTTCTTATTTTATTTTATTTTACTTTAAGTCTGGGATACATGTACAGAACGTACAGGTTTGTTACATAGATATATATGTGCCACGGTGGTTTGCTGCACCCATCAACCCATAATCTAGGCTTTAAGCCCTACATGCATTAGGTATTTGTCCTAATGCTCTCCCTCCCCCTGCCCCCCAACCCCCTGACAGGCCCCAGTGTGTGTGATATTCCCCTCCCTGTGTCCACGTGTTCTCTCTGTTCATCTCCCACTTATGAGTGAGAACATGCAGTGTTTCATTTTCTGTTCCTGTGTTAGTTTGCTGAGAATTATGGCTTCCAGCTTCATCCATATCCCTTCAAAGGACATGATCTCGTTCCTTTTTTATGGCTGCATAGTATTCCATGGTATATATGTGCCATATTTTCTTTATCCAGTCCATCATTGATGGGCATTTGGGTTGGTTCCAAGTCTTTGCTATTGTAAACAGTGCTGCAATAAACATACATGTGCATGTGTCTTTACAGCAGCATGATTTATAATCCTTTGGGTATATATCCAGTAATGGGATTGCTGGGTCAAATGGTATTTCTAGTTCTAGATCCTTGAGGAATTGCCACACTGTTTTCCACAATGGTTGAACTAATTTATACTCCCACCAACAATGTAAAAGCATTCCTACTTCTCCACATTCTCTCCAGCATCTGTTGTTTCCTGAGTTTTTAATAATCACTATTCTAACTGGTGTGAGATGGTATCTCATTGTGGTTTTGATTTGCAGTTCTCTGATGACCAGTGATGATGTGAGCTTTTTTTCTTATGTTTCTTGGCCACATAAATGTTTTCTTTTGATTGTTTTCTTTTGAGAAGTGTCTGTTCATATCCTTCACAAATGTGATACTTTTCTAAAAGGGTTGCTATCTGCCTAGGTTAGGAGAGAAGGGCACTAGCCCTACTATTTATCAATTCAGGCCTCAGCTATCTGGGTGTCTCTCCCTCCACAAGTTTTTATTTTTCCTTCTGAGCTGTGAGTCAGGAACCTTGAGTCTGGATATTTTCTCTCTTGCCTTATGCTCAGTCCTCCTTTTCTGGCCCCAGGAAAGGCTTACTGGGTCCAGTGTGGCACCATGCTAAGGACTTGACCCTGGGTCTTTGATTACTACTGCAACAGAGAAATTAGTATCTTCCATGACTGTGCTCATCAACAGAAAGAAGCAGCACAAGTTGAGGTTCTGCCTCTGGCCTTCCAAATCACATGTGGGTGTGTCTACTTGGTAGAGACTGGGTCATGGAAGGAGCCCAAGCTATGTCAGTGCCTGGGAGCCCTAAGCTTTCCTGCCCTAATTGTCAGTGGAGTATATT
This sequence comes from Mandrillus leucophaeus, assembly GCF_000951045.1. Lineage (NCBI taxonomy): Eukaryota > Metazoa > Chordata > Mammalia > Primates > Cercopithecidae > Mandrillus > Mandrillus leucophaeus. Next base: position 1,930,551 of record NW_012103321.1, on the reverse strand, counting down.
CCAAAAGAGTTGGGCTGGAGTTGTGAGACAAATTCTATAATTGTTGCCACAGGGAGGAAAGTTAAAACATCTGTATATGCAGCACGGTTGGCTAGAATTCTTGTTGGAGGTTGAGGATGAAAGAAAGAGTAAGGTTTTAGAAAGCAACTGCTATTTGCTCTCCTTTTAGTTTTTTTTTTTTTTCTAAAAGGTGGCACTAATTAAATATTCATGAACGTAACTTCTCCTTTGGATTAGATCAGGAGCAAATCTTATTCAAAGTCAAATAGTGGAGATGACCTGGACCTTAATGAATAACTTTTACATGTATTTGCCTCAAACATGTTGATTAAGCAAAGTTTGATTCCACAAACATTTATGGAACATGTATTTAAGGCTCTCTGGTTGGTAATGAGAGGCTTTACATTTCTTCAATTATTCTTATAAGGCCATTAGATTCTGCAGTCGGATAAGAAACTTACGGGAAAGAAACTATTTACTTATCAAACTTGCAGAGATGAGGAGGAAAAAAATAATACTCTAAGCAAATAGCATGTGTGTAAGAGCTAACATTAAGGGTTTGGCACGTTAGAGAGCAGGCAATGCTGTCATTCCAAGTTTCCATTGTTGTGCTTGTTGTGCTGTGTGAACTCCATGGTGATATCTCTTCAAGTCATCCCCACAATGACCCACAGCAGAAAGAGGAAATCTTTTCATTCTCTAGCATCTGACTCATGAAATTGAAATGTTATTACCTTATTTGTGGCTCTCCTCTGCCAGGGAAGAGGCAGCCAGCTTCTTTGGGCTGTTTGCTTATGTCTAAATCACCTGTTTTCTGGCACTTAGGAAAAACATTCTTTTGCTTCCTGAAACACTGGTCCTAAATGTATTTGCTCCACAACATGGTCATCTTTGAGAAAGAAAGACTATTTGATTTGCTGAATGAAATGGCTGGGGTGCTCATTGCATCTTGGTATACAGAGGCACATATTTTAATACCGAATTATCCAGCCTCCTGAAACATAACCCATTGTGCCTGCCTGGATCTATTTTATTCCACTCATACTAGTGCGGTTTTGTTGCACTTAGTTTATTCATCACTGCATTGTAGAAAGGAGAGCGGGGTGATGATGCTGTTCGGTTAGGGAAGAACCAAATACAGATCTTAAGGGGCTTATTCCATTCAGAACAGATTTTCTGGTCTAGTTGTTCTAAAAAAAATTGTGGACAGCATACCATTTTAGAGGTACAATATGTAGTTTTCAATGGGCAGTCCCTCCACCCTGTGGCTGAAGCCCACTCTCTTTATACATGAGAGAGAATCTGAAATTTGGTGTCACAGATGACATCAGATGCATTCTTGCCTGTTGTAGGATTTTGCTAACTGTTTCTATCATCTTTATTTGTCACATGGGTTATTTTTGTGCCTGACATTTCCCCATAAGACAAAGTTTTCCCATGTAGGAGATTCTCTGGTTTCACCTCTTATGGATGATGTGTTCTAGAAATCCTGGCAGTGGTTAACTTTTCTGTTTTGCTACTTTTTGCTTGTTCTGCTTGTGGCGCTGCTTTCCTGATGCTTGAACTTCATGGTAGGTCTCTGGGTGTGTTTTACATCAGTGCCACATGATTTGAAGCCAAGTCTGGCAAAGTCCAAGTAAGTGAAGAATTGAAGTTATAATCCTGATAATTCAGGAAGCAGAAAAATTGCCTTAATCTTTTAAAGTAAATACTTGGTTCCAAGGGGATGTGATTATTTTTGGTCAGTTTACTTTTTTGCCTCTGTTACTTAAGAATCTGCAATTTAGGGGTTGACCCATACTGATTCCGCCTTTCTGGCATCGTGCACATGCCTAGAAATTCTCAATGGAATACATTTCCAAGGCATAGAGTGAAATGAAGTGTTAGAGATTGTGGACTAGAAGAGCAGACTGAGTAATACGTAATCAAAATTCAGCGTATCTATTAATCTCCAAGTGGAAACAAACCTACTTAGTATATGCATGAATGCATGAATTCAGTTTTCAGTATCATAATGGATTTAATGTGACTTGGATAAGAAATTTTTGCTTGGAGCCTTGGTTTTTCCACTCAAGATACTGATATACTCTGGGTTATTACATGGATATTCTGAGGATTAGTTCTTAAATGATATTTTACCTACCTTGCATTCGCAATTTACATTACAGCTGAAAGACAAATATAGCCAAGAGTTTGATAAACAACCAAATTAGGTAAGAGTACCGTGCACTTTTCATAGGAACATCTTTCAGATTCTCCCATGGGGGCTATCCACTACCACTTACAGGATGGCTTCTGTTTTCTAAGCTATAGTCCATTAGGGGGTACAGATTTCCAGTTGGTAAAAGAGTTCCTGCATTCAGACATATTGGCCACAAGGAAATTCATAATAAGAGACAGGGAGGAAAGGGGCAAGAACAAGATAAGAAATGAATGTGAATTTAAGAAGTATATATGTCTGGGCTGATTTGGATATTCCACAGATGTTAAGGGCATTATTTCATTCTTGCATGAAGGTACAGAAATTGGTATTCATCATAACAGTCCCAAATCTACCAATAAGATATCACATTATGTCTGATGTCTTTTGAATTAGAACATAACATTTATTTTTGCAAGTTTTTTGATTTTAAAGTAAAAAAGCCTTTCGATATGCAAAGGGCTATACTCTCTATTATGTGGTATTTGGAATAGCTCTTCTTCCTTAAAACGGAGATTGGAAGCTGTAGCTGTGGGTGGCGTTTGACTTATAGATGTGTGGATGCAGTGGAATGATAATGGAAGCTTTGAGTATGTCAGTCAGTCCTAGCTCTAGCCCACATCTGTGTCAATAGAGAAAGAAGACTGCATTAGGGCTACATCTGAAAGAAAGAATAGGAGTTTTCCATATATTCACAAACAGCCCAACAAAAAACAAACTTTCCCTCCTAATTCTTTTTCTCATTAGGTTAGCTAGAATTTTAATTTTCTGTAAAAGCTAAGAAAAATTATTGGATTTTATTTTGAATTTTATTAATTTCATTTACTCAAAGCTAAAATAGCTATATCCTCAAGATTACAAAATGAATGGAAAATAGCAAAAGCAATTGAAAGAATATAATTCGAAATAATCCAAAGTTTTTTTTTAAGGGTTGTTTTTAATGATTAAGGAAGATTAGAAGCATGGAAAATTCCAGAATTAAAAAAATCCAAGTCCTCAATCCAGCTGGGGTGAAAGAAATGTAATACCCAGAAATTCTTGACCTTCATTGGTGCCTTATTCTTTTTGACCAGAGGTGGAGTGTGAGGAGAATGGGAGTGGCAAAAGTTAGAGTGGGGGCTGTCCAGCCAGCCAGTTGCACCAAACCTCATGTGTAGATGAGTGGGGTGGAAGATACTGTGGCTTATTCTCTTATCTATTTGGAATAAAGAAGTAGGCTGATCATTAAATGTTTTATTTAAAAATAAAACTTGTAAGAAATGAGAAATATTCTAGTTTTGTCAAATTATGTGCTCTAAATTCCTCCCAAGTAAATGACTTCATGTCCCTAAAAGACATGAAGGGATCTCAGGACTTAGAATGCTTTTCTCTGCTTTCCACATTGATCTCTTCCCCACTGAGTTAGCTGCTGCTTCCATGCTTGCGCTTCACATTTTGTAATTAAATGAATTCCCAGGAAAATAACTAGGAATTATTTATGCTATAGGCTAAAACTAAATAAATACATTCAGTCATCAGCCAGGAAGTCAAAGGACATGGGACTTTCTAACTAATTCATCCTCACTTCACATGACATAGATTCATAAAGACCAAGAGTTTCTAAAGTTGGGGAGGAGAGTAGGGTGGGCGCGGTGGCTCTCGCCTGTAATCCCAGCACTTTGGAAGGTTGAGGCAGGTGGATCACCTGAGGTCAGGAGTTTGAGACCAGCCTAACCAACATGGTGAAGCTGTGTCTCTACTAAAAATACAAAAATTAGCCGGGTGTGGTGGCATGGACCTGTAATCCCAGCTACTCTGGAGGCTGAAGCAGGAGAATCACTTGAACTTGGGAGGCGGAGGTTGCAGCAAGCCGAAATATTGCCACTGCACTCCAACCTTGGCGACAGGGTGAGGCTCTATCTCAAAAACAAAAACAAAACAAAAACAAAAACAACAAAGTAGGGGAGGAGAGTGTGAGCATCCCAGGCAGTGCTCAGGATAATCCATATTAGAATACACCCACATACACACACATATGTGTGCACATATAGACAACTCCTATTTTAAATTTTAAATTTACATTTCTTTCTTCATTATTTTATGATTTTATTTTTTGTAGAGGTGGGGTTTCCCTACGTTTCTCAGGCCAGTCTCAGTCATCATTTGAGGCTCAGCTCAAATGATCCTCCTGCCTCAGCCTCATCCACTCAAAATGCTAGGATTACAGGCATGTGCCACAGTACCCAACCTAAATTTTCATTCTGGGTGTGCTTTTATAATATACATAATATGTTAGCATTTTGTATATGTGTACAATATTTAATATATGAATAAACATATGTAGTAGGGGTTATAATCCAAAATAGCTTTTTCCTGATCAAACCATAATGTCAATATTTTGGAGATTATTTATTTATATGATCATCTTCACACTTGCCCATAAAGCTATCCTTGTTTTTCAGTGTAGTTCTTACTTAATAAAATTATTCTTTATAATTTCTCCTTTTGGTGTCCCTATTCTCACACTCCATCATGGTCAAATGTGTTCTATGTCAGACACCAAGTAGTTGGCAAGAGGTTCTTAGTTGGGCTCCGGGGTTTTGGCCTCAGAGACTTCCCTTACTTTTTTTTTTTTTACATCTCAGTTATGCCTTTAAAAGGATGTCAGTTACATGTCACCCAGTATTTCCAGAAAGTTTTAAAAAATATATTATATGTTGTAATTCCAAAAATAGAATATATTATATTTCAATCAGGGTAAATGCCTTCTCATTACTCTTCTATTGTTTTAATGTACAGTTGAATGAATTTTTCCTTTTTACTCTTTTTTTCTTAATCCATAATTATTGTTATCTATTCATTCTTCCAGGTAAATTTAGTATTAATTTTATCAAGTTCGAAAAGAAATTACCATTGAGAATTTCATTTTGGGTGGATTACCACTGTGGATACTACATACCCTCAGATGTAACCATATGGTTACTACACATTTTCAGATGTGTGTAGATGTGTAGTAAGCCGTTTCCTACTGCTCCCAGCTAGAGAGTTACTCAGTCTCACATAAATTAAAAATTTCAGAATCAGCATTTTCTGTAGCTCTGGTACATATATTTATAAGATGAGGATATTATGAACATTGTCAAATGGATAGAAAAATTGAACTAATTTTAGGGTAAACTCCCAAATACATCTTACTTGGCTGTACCTTGTTTTAGAGAATACTTGCTTTATTACATGCCTATAAATTCTTCTGTCAATCCTTCAATTCATAGCTTATTTTTTTGATGCATTGCAAGGTAAATTACAGATACCTATATACTTCCCTTTTAAAACTTCATAATGCATTTTATTAACCAGAATTCAATACTTGTTTATGGCTTTTATTCTTTGATTAAAATTTAGACATAATTAAATGCACAAATCCTAACTGTCACATTTATTAAGATTTGAAAAATGCATATATGATCCTCTATCAAGATATTGAAAATTAACATTACCCTATACATTTCCCTCATACTAAAGAAGGATATTTTTATATGTCTCATTTGCAGAGTTGCAACACACAAAGTGACTCTGTTGAGAAGGAATGCTTTTGGCTGCAAGGAACAAAAAACCTGGAATATGAAAATATCAAGTGGAGTTAAATCTTGTCATATAACAAGAAATATGGAAATGAGCAGCTGTTGGTATTAATTCAGTGACACCATGATATCAAGGATGATGTTTCTGGAATTCTCCCGATTTCCTTTTAAGTCTCAAGTAGCTGCTCTAACTTCTGGCATCATTCAAACATATTTATTCATTTATTCAACAAATATTTATGTTCCATGCAATGTTCTGATGCTCTGGATAGAGCAACAAACAAAAAAAGCCTATCTCCAAGTAGGAATAAAAAGGAAGAGGAAATCTAGGCCTGATTGTTAATTTAACCATGAAGGCAAAAGCTTTCTGAGAGCATCTTTCAACCCTTTGGCAGAGTTCCTATTTTTTTCTCATTAAGCAGTAGGAAAAAATGAGTATTTTCGAACCTCTATCCTATGAGGGAATTTGGAATAACTGTGGAGTCAGTCAATCAACACTGTCTGTCACAGGAACATTCAGAACAAAGTTGTGGTCTACTCCGTCTCCTTGCAACGATAAATTGTATCAGTACTTACAGTAGCATTCAGATGTCTGTTCTCCCTTAATTTTCTAAAGTAATGAACTTTATACTCAATTTCTCTCTAAAGCCAATAGTAAGAAAGTTACCAAGGATCCTCAGTCAGTGGTATGTGGTCTTGTGTAGGAAAATAACTCTAAAGTGGGAGTTAAGAGACAGGGTTTTGAAGTCGGTCTCTCACTCACAAAGTGTGAAAATGCAGGTGAGTTTCATCATGCCTTTGGGTATGAGGCTCCTTGGCTGTGGAATGTTGACTTTCATGTTTCAACTTCGGGGTCACATGAGGTAACTTCTGCAGAACAGTCAATAGATAAAGCACCTCTCTATTGTAGTAATGCAGATATTTTTAAGGGCATTCCATTTGCAAAAAAAGTACCTCAGCCATGCACATGCAGGATGAAGAATTGTCCATTAAAATTAGGTATTTTCATTTTCAGAATGACAATGTATAATTCCTTTTTTTTTTTTTTTTTTTAAGAACAAATGGACTTGTAAAATGTTCTGTGTACTCTTTACTCTTTGGTCTTTTTCTGGCTGAAACTCACTGTTACCTTCTCCCCTATCATAGTAGGCAGAATAATGGCCATCCTAAAATGTCCATGTCCTAGTCTCTGGAACTCGTGAATATGCCATGTTACATGCCAAGAGCGAAACTAAGGTTGCAGAGGGAATTAAGATTGCTAAGTCAGATAACTGATGTGGAGAGATTATTTGAGATGGGTCCTTATAAGTAAATGAGGGAGGCAGGGGAGTCAGTGTCAGAGTAATGTGAGGTGGGAGAGACTTGACTGGTCACTGTTGGCTTAGTAGGTAGAGAAAAGGGCCACAAACCACAAAGTGCAGACAGCCTCTAGAAGCAGGAAGAGGTAAGTAATGATTCCCTTCTAGAGGCTCCAGAAGGAATTCAGCCATGTTGACTCCTTCATTTTAGCCCAGTGAGACCAATTTCAGATTTCTCATATTCTTAACAGTAAGATAAATCTGCACTGTTTTAAGCCACTAAATTTGTGGTAATTTGTTATAGCAGCAGTAGGGAACTGATACACTTTTCCATATTACTATGACAGATAAATTAACATAATAAAGCTAAGTAGAAACTGGCACAAGTAAGATCACATAAGCCAGGGAAAACATAATGGCTGCATTTCAGCAGGCTAGATAATTTAATATTAGAATATATGTTTTTCTACATCAAGACACAAAGGGACATCAAGCCATCACTTCTAGAGAATCAATAGGATCATTCTTCCTCAAAGAAAGACTGTGTTGTGGAGAAAATGCATTATAAGGCCAGGGTTTCAGGAAGAGCAAGGATGCCTTTCCTTTTTTTGTTCTTTTAGACAGAATCTTGCTCTTGTTGCCCAGGCTGGAGTACAGTAGTGCAGTCTTGACAGACTGCAATCTCCGCCTCTGGGGTTCAAGTGATTTTCATGTCTCAGCCTCTGTGAGTAGCTGTGGCATAGCCACAGGTGTGTACCACCACGCCTGCCTCATTTTTGTGTTTTTAATAGAGATGGGGTTTTGCCTTTTTGGCCAGACTGGTCTTGAACTCCTGGTCTCATATAATCTGCCCACCTTGGCCTCCCAAATTACTGGGATTACAGAAGTGAGCCGCTGTGCCTGGCCAGATGCTTTTCCTAAGTGTTAGAAAACAAGTGAGTTAGGCATACATGAACTGCCCCAGAGGACTTGTCTGGTTCTTCCCTGATAGTGGAGGAGAGCCAAAAATAAGATAATAAGGTACCAGAATAATGAAATCAAAATGTAAACGTTGTCTCTTTTTGGCATGGGTCATGGTGGGAATGATTTCAAGCTGAGTCATGTGCCACAGAAGGACAACAAATGAAGACTTGGAGTCACAGTGTTTTCATTTTCTGGTCTTTCCAACTCATCATGTATGCTGTTATATCCCTGCTCTTTGCTTTGGGTAGGTTCCCCCCTCCTTTCTGCAATCTTGAGAAATAAATATTTCCTTACAAGTTTTCTTTTAGGCTGTTGAATATTTGTTTTGATAAGAATAATTGAAGACATGGGAAACCCTTCATTACATTGCTGAGTGACTTAAATAGAGTACACATTCCATAAATATTTGTTGAATTGAACTATGTTTAATCACCATCTGTTTAAGGCAAATCAATGGAAAAATTATTCATTGGTGTCCAAGTCACTTCTTTTGTTTGTCTTTGAATGAGAGAGACTCAGGCTGTAGCCTAGGGAAGAAATTACGTTCAAGAATAATATTATCTTCTAAGTCTCATCTTATAGAAAAGAAAATATCTGAAAAGGGAATTATTCAAATGAATTCAACATTTCCAAATATTAAAACAAATGATAAGTTATTACACAGATGTTGGTTTATGGTCATTCTTTCCTTTTTATTTGGGTTGAAGATGTGAAATACGGGGTTTAGGTGTGTGATTGTAGCTGTGTTCTGGAGCTGGCACACACCGCTGATGAGACTCAATTGTACACATCCCTTCCCAAATCTCTGTTCATGATGTCACACTGCTAACTTGAAATTGGTCATAGTGGAAGTATTTACACAAGGGAAAGAAATAAATGCTATAAATCAGGATATGCCCCCCACAAGATGGTTTTGCAACATTTTTCAGCTCACAACTGGTAATACACCATTCCCAAATAGACCATATGCTGGGGGAAAGGTAGACCAAAGAGGGTTGATTTTTTTTGACAGAGGGATGAGCACAGCAAATCATTTTGATTCTATAAATGGCTGTTTTTAAAGGGTTCATATTTCTCTCTTAATCCTAGAATGTAGTCCTCATACCTCGGGTGTGACCATTTGGGTGCACAGAAATTCCAGCCCCTCTAACATGGCTGGGGCCTTGAACTCTACCCCTGTCTCTCCAGCACTAAGAGGCGGCTCAGCTGGTGCTGACGTTTTTTAACCTGCCGGCTGCTGTTTACTTCTGGACTTGCTGCAGCACAATCCTGTGCACATGCAATTTAGTGTCAGCTGACTACAAAAGAGGAATTTGTTTGCAGATTTTGAGGTTCTTTTCTCTGTGGTCCCTGTTCCTTGAGTCTTTGCCCTTACATTTTAATCTCTTTCGCTGCCCTTTGTTGGAGATCGGCTCTGCCAGTCCAGTGAGACCACTGCTTCTGCTTGGTCTCCATTGATTCTTCAGCTCTGTAAACTGGGAAATGTTTTTAGGAAAAAAAGCCAAAGTGATTATAAAGTTCATTTCCCGTGTTTCCTTTTGCTCAAGGAACATGCAGTCCCCTAAATACCGCCTGCAATGACTGCTCTGTAATGCCTTCAAGTAATTTTTAAACATGTTGTTCAGCTTTCATAATTGCATTGGGCATGAGAGTTAGCCCAGTATCATCTACATTGTCACGGCCAGAGCTAGAAATTTGAAGGAAAACTTTTAAGTCTAGAAACATTGTCAAATGTTCAACAAAACTAATTTCAAAATCCATTCGGTGTTTGATAATCACAGTTGAGGGCAGTTTTCACTCAGAAAAGTTCAGTCTTGGCCCTGAACAAAAAAACATAGGAACAAAACTTTACCATGCTAAACCATGGAACTGCTGTATGGTATGATAAGTGAGGCAATTTGACTTCTATTCTGACAAAACAAATGCCACCAACAATGATTTTATATAATTTTCATGGGTCAGAAAGTATTCTTCTTTGGACTTTTGGAAAAACAAATTAGAAGTTGAAAAACATTCTTAGCTCCTGGACCCTATGAAAACAGACCATGGGCATGGTTTGCCAAGTTGTGGTATATTACTAAAAAATTTAAACTTTCATTTTGCAACTCAGAAGCCAAGAACTGAGTCCTTTAGCTGAGTGCACCCTGTCTTTAGATTCCAGACATTTTAAGTTTCTTTCCCTGTGTCTCAGTTATAAGCTCTGTGATCTTGGACAAGTTACTTCTCTGTGCTTTCCTTCACTGGTGAAATGGAGATAATAGTAGTACTTATAGCTTAGGGTTATGATGATTAAATGATTTAATATGGATAAAGTAATGATGTAGTTTCCCTGGCTACCTTGAGAACTGAGTGCTGGGAAACCCAAGGAGAAATAATAGAAGTTAGAAACAACTCATCAATTAATATTTCATAAGTATTATCCCACTAACATAATTATTCTTTTTCAATATGAGCATTTATAGCTATTAATTTCCCTGTAAGCACTGTTTTAGTTGTAACTTGTAAGTTTTGGTATGTTGTGTTTTTTATTTCATTAAAAATATTTTCTAATTTTTCTTGTGATTTCTTCTTTAACTCATCGGTAATTTAGGAGTATTTAATTTGCATATTTTTGTGAATTTCCCAAGTTTGCTTCTGTTAGTGATTTCTGTTTAATTCCATTTTAGTCAGAGAATATATTTTGTATGATTTCAGCCCTTTTAAGTTTAGTTAGGCCTATTTTATAATGAAGCATCTTGTCTAATCTGGACAATATTCCATGTGCTCTTGAGAAGAATGTATATTCTGCTATTGTTGGGTGGAGTGTTCTGTAGATGTCTGTTAGGTCTAAGTGGTTTATAGTGTTAAAGTATTCAATAGCCTTATTGATCTTCTGTTCAGTTGTTGTATCCATTATTGAAAGTGGTAGTGTTGAAGCCCCCAACTATTATTTTTGAATTGTCTCTTTTTTTTTAATTCTGTCAGTTTTGCTACGTGCATTTTGGGTTTTGGTTGTAAGATGCATATGTATTTATAATTATCATGCTTTGCTGATGGATTAACCATTTTATTATCATGTCTTTCTTTGTCTCTGCTAACAGCTTTTGTCTTAAAGTATATTTCATTTGATATTAGTATAGCCAGTAACTCTAGCTCTCTTTTGGTTCTTGTGTGCATAGTATTGTATTGTTTCCCACCCTCTTACTTTCAACCTTTTTGTGTCTTCGGTCTAAAGTGTGATCTCATATAGTTGGGTCATGTTTTTTCTTTTTTAATCCATTCTGCCAATCTCCACCTTTCAACTGGAATATGAAATAGTTCTCTATGGCTTCTATAACAAATGACCACAAATCGGTGGCTTAAAGCCACAGAAATATATTGTATCACTGCTCTGGAGGCCAGAAATCAGAAATCTAGGAGGGTCATGTTCCCTCTAGCTCTAGGGGAAAACCTGTTCTTTGCCTCTTCCAACTGGTGACTATCAGCATTCCTTCACTTGTGGCCATGTTGTTCCAATCTCTAATTCACCTTATTTTGGAGTTTGCCATTGCTTCCTTCTCCTCTGCCCTTCTTCCTCTTCTGTTTCTTTTAGGCATACTTATCATTGGAGTTAGGGCTTACTTGGGTAATCCAGGATAATCTTGCCTCGAGATCCTTAATGATATTTGCAGATACCTTTCTTTCCCCCAAATAAGATAACATCCAGATTCTGACAATTAGGGCCTAGACATAACTTCTTGGGGGGCCACTGTTAAACCTACTGCAGTTTGTACTCTGGCTTCCCAATATTCATGTAACATCTCACATGCAAAATACATAGAGCTCCTTCCAACATCCCTCAAAGCCTCAACTCATAGCATCAGTCCCATCTAAATGTCATCCACTCAAAGTTACAAGTCTCATCTTCTAAATTATCTTAACCAGGTCTGGGTGAGACTCTGGGTATGAACCATTCTAGGGAAAAATTCTCTTGTTATTTCCTCTACTATATTTTTTGATTTGTTTTCTTAGTGATTGCCCTGGGAATTAAAATTAATATCTTAACCAGAAATAGTCTAGTTTGCATTAATACCAACTTAATTTCAATAGTACACAAAACTTTGATCTAATATAACTTCATTTTCTCCCCACTTATTTGTGTGATTATTATCAGATTACATGTTTATATACTATAATCTCCTAAATACAGTTTTATAATAATTGCTTTATACAGTTGTCCTGTAAATCAGATAGAAGAAAAACATTATAAAAATATATTTGTACTGTCCTATATTTACCTATGTAATTACCGTTACCAGTGTCCTTTGTTTCTTTGTGTGAACTCAAGTTGTACTCCTGTGTCCTTTCCTTTAGCTTGAAGGAATCTCTTAGTGTTTCTTGAAGACTGGGCCTCATAGTGATTAATTCTCTCAATTTTGCTTATTTGAAAATATCTTAATTTCTCCTTTATTTTTGAAGGATAATTTTTCTGCATATAGAATATTTGGCTGACTATCTTTTTCTTTCAGTGTGTTGATTTTGTCAACCCACTCTCTTGAGGCCTCTAGTTTCTGTTGAGAAATCGGTTGTTAATTTTATTGATAATTCCTTGTATACCACGGGTCATTTTTCTCTCGCTGCTTTCAAAATTTTTTTTCTTTGTCTTTGTCTTTAAGAGTTTAATTATGCTTTGTTTAGGTGTGGATATCCTTGAATTTATTCTACTTGGAGTTTACTGAGCTTCTTGGGTTATAGATTAATGTTTTCAGCCATTATTTCTTCCCATACTGTTTCTGCCCCCTTCTATTTTTCTGTTCCATCTGAGACTTCTTTTAGGCATGTCAGTATGCTTGATGGCTTCCCAGAGATCTCTGAGGCTCTATTTATTTTTCTTCATTATTCTTTCTGTTTCTCAGACTGGATTGCCTCAACTGACATATCTTAAAGTTTGCTGATTCTGTCTTCTGCCAGAATAAATCTGTTGTTGAGTTCCTCTGATACATTTTTTATTTCAGTTATTGTACTTGTCAACTCCAGAATTTCTGTATTACTTTTATAATTTCTAATTCTCTATTGATATTTTCTATTCTGTGAGATATTGTTGTCATTATATGAGAATTGTTGTCATTCTTTCCTTTAATTTTTGAATATATAGATCTTATTTTTTAGACCAGTTTTAGGTTCATAACAAAATTTAACAGAATGTACAGACAGATTCCCATATACAACCCTCCCCACACACAGCCTCTTCTACTATCAACATCTCACATCAGAGTAGTTACATTTTTTATAACTAATGAACCAGCACTAACACATAATTATCACTCATAGTTTGGATTCACTCACAGTGTTGTACATTACACAGGTTTTGACAAATGTATGACATGTACCCACTATTACAGTATCATGCAGAATAATTTCACTGCCATAAAAATCCTCTCTGCTCTGATTTATTCCTCTCACCTGCTAGGAAAGTGGAAACCACTGATTCTTTCTATATCTCCATAGGTTTGTCATTTCCAGAATGCCATAAAGTTGGAATCAAACAGATATAATTGTTTTCAGATTAGCTTCTTTCACTTAGTTATATGCAATTAATGTTTTGATATGCTTTGACTGTGTCCTCTCCCAAATCTCATCTTGAACTGTAGTTCTCATAATCCCCACGTGTTGTCAGTATTTCACTTAATTATATGCAATTAAGGTTCTGATATGGTTTGGCTGTGTCCTCACCCAAATCTCATCTTGAGCTGTAGCTCCCATAATCCCTATGTGTTGTGAGTATTTCAATTAGTTATATGCAATTAAGATTCTGATATGATTTGGCTGTGTCCTCACCCAAATCTCAACTTGAGCTGTAATGCCCATAATCCCCAGGTGTTGTGGGAGGGACCTAGTTGGAGGTAATTGAATAATGGAGGCAGTTACCTCCATGCTGTTTTTGTGATAGTGAGTTCTCTTGAGATCTGATGGTATTATAAGGACTTTTCCCTCACTTCACTCTGTACTTTGTTGCTGCCACATGAAGAAAGACATGTTTGCTTCCCCTTCCACCATGATTATAAGTTTCTTGAGGCCTCCCCAGCCCTGCAGAACTGTGAGTCAATTAAGCTTCTTTTTCTTTAGAAAATAAACTACCCTTGGATATGTCTTTATTAGCAGTGTGAGAATGGACTAATACAGGTTCCTTCATGTCTCATCATGGCTTGACAGCTAACTTCTCTTTAATGTTGTATGATATTTTGTTTATATATATTGTAGTTTATTTAACCATCCACCTACTGAAGGATATCTTGGTTGCTTCTGAGTTTTGGCAATTATGAATAAAGCTGCCATAAACATCTGGGTTCAGGTTTTTATATAGATATAAGTTTTCAACTAATTTGGATAAATATCAAGGAGTGTGATGGCTAGATTGTACAGTAAGAATCTGTTTAGATTGTAAGAACTGCCAAATTCTTCCAAAATGGTTGTACCATTTACATTTCTGTCAGCAATGAATGAGGATTTCTGTTGCTCCACATCCTTGTTAGCACTTAGTGTTGTCAATGTTTTGGATTTCACCATTTAATGATGTGTAATGGTATCTCAGTGCAGCTTGGATTTGTAATTCCCTGATGAGGTATGATGTCAAGTCTCTTTGCATATGATTATTTGACATCAATATATCTTCTTTGGAGAGATATCTGTTCAGTTATGTGGATGTTTTTCAGTCTAGTTGTTCATTTTGTTGTTGAGTTTTAAAAGTACTTTTGTATATTTAGCACAATAGTCCTTTATCAGATATGTCTTTTGCAAATATTTTATCTCAGTTTATGGCTTGTCTTCTCACTTTCTGGCTTTAATTATTTTTTAAAATAAATTTTATTGTGCATATTTAAGGTACACAACATGATGCTATAAGATATACATAGTAAATGGTTACTATAGTGGGACAGATTAACACATGTGCCATTTCATATTGTTACCAATTCTTCCCCCCATGGTAAAAGCAGCCTTAATCTTAAATATAATACACTACTATTAATTATAGTCCTTATGTTGTACATTAGATGCTTTCAGTTTATCCTACATATTGCTACTTTGTTTACTGTAATTGTTTAAACACTGGTTTTCTTTAGTCCTTTTAACATATTCATAGTAGAAAGATTTTTATAAGTTTGAAAAAATTATTAATTTCAAATTAAAAATTTGTGACCAAATTAAGTGAAAGTAGAAATACATCTAGACATATTCTGACAAAATTTTGAATTTGTATGACTAAAAAAAACCTCCTTCAAGTTTCCAGACAGAAAAAATAATTGGTCCCGTATTCTAAGGGGCTCATAGAAAGTAATCCTCAATATTCCCTGCAACGCAGAATGCTGGAAGATAATAAAGCATCTAACCAAAGAGATTTGGGGCAAAAGTCTATGCTTCAAGTATTCTGTTCCTAGTGAATGTGTTATTCATATGTATAGACAATAGAAAGACATTCTCAGATATGCAAAGGTTTGGGTGATTTACTATTTACCCATCCTTGAAAAATGTACTTGTGCTTCTTGCTGCTCAAACATAATGCATCAGCATCACCTGGGAGCTTGTTAGCAATACAGAATCTCAAGCCCCACCCCAAGATCTCCAGGTAATCAATATGCACATTAAAGTTTGGGAAGCACAGTCCTAGCTGATTAAACATAAAAAGAAAAAAGTAAAACGTGGAGAAGTCTGACTATAGAAAAAAGTATCCATTGATGCCAATTAAACATATAAAGATGTCCAAATAATCTTAGTGCTTTAAAAACCATCATTGAAAAATGATATATAATAATGTAATAAAACAAAACTTTGTATTTAAACCTGCATTAGGCCTTTTTTGTGTGTATTGCTATAAAGAAATACGTGAGGCTGGGTAATTTATAAAGAAAAGAAGTTTAATTGACTTACAGTTCTGCAGTCCGTACAGGAAGTGTGGTGCTGTCATCTGCTCAGCTTCTGGTGAGGGCCTCAGGAAGCTTCTAGTCATGGCAGAAGGCAAAAAAGGAGCCAGAATGTCACATGGCAAGTGCAGGAGCAACAGAGCAAGGCGGCAGATGCCATACACTTTTAAACAATTAGATCTCACATGAACTGAGAACTCACTTATCAAGGGGATGGTGCTAAACCATTCTTGAGGCACCCCCCACCATGATCAAATTACCTCCCACCAGGCCCTACCTCCAGCATTGAAAATCACATTTCAACATGAGATTTGAAGGAGTCAAATATCCAAACAATATAAAAGTCCTTAGGTTTTATTGGCTAGGGATTTCTATATAATTTGGATGCTTGTCTTCTCTACCTCACTAGGGAGATGAGTATGATGTGGAAAATAAAGATGGCACTAAATTGCTTGCCTTTATAAGGGTGATGTCATTTCACAAAGGAAGTGGTGTGCAGTGCCTAAGACAAGATGATACATGAACCTATTAGCTATGGAAATTAAAACAAATAAATGAAGCTAGTATTTAAAAAAAAAAACTTTAAGATAGGATTGAAGAAGGGTAAGCAATGATTTACTATTAGTACTTTGTGTTTCTATTGGCAATGTCTGTTCTCTCTGGGAAAGGTCATACCTTGACTCTTTTTTTTTTTTAATGCAACAAAATGGGAATTACAAAGAAAATGAAACATAGAGAATGGTCAATGAATTGTGTCAGTTTCTTCCCTATAGATTGCAAGGCCAAGTATTAGAGGATGACTTCCTGTTCTTCCCACCCGTTCCTGAAGATAGATTCTACACAGGGTCAAACAGTCTGTGGGCAGTGGCTAGCGGGGTCAACGACAAAGGGGTTTTTCATGCAGGCAGCAGCCAGCTGCCACCAACTGCAGGGATAACCAGTGAATGATCTACTCTGGGTGTTGGGACAGGAACAAGTGGAAAATAGAACATGGCCGATTTTTAAAATTACTTTCTTCAGAGTAGGTAGTATGAGCCCATGTTTGCAAATTCTATTTGCCTTATTTTAGGTACAAAGAAACAAGTTTCATCTAATCTCATTTTATTTTATTTAAAAATCAATGTTATAAACATTTTACTTTTGTGGGAAAGTATAGAGGTCAACATTGTGGGCATCTACATATCTACCAATCAGATTTGTTAAACTTTAAGATTTTACATGTTCACTTCAGCTATATTTTTTAAAAACCTCAAATCAGTACTGTAAGAGTTTAGGACTGCTGTGTTAAATAAAGTTTATGAGAGACTATTGTTTTGGACTAGCCTCCTGTACTAGGCCCCAGCAGACTATGCCAAACCATAGTAGAGTGACTTATGCTATGTGCCACAAATCAAATTGAACTTTGAAACAGGCCAGTTTTCCAGACAGCTGGAGATTCCATTCAACCTGAGTCAGCATAATAAGGAAGTCCCCTGTTTTAACCCTCTTAGGAAAGTAACTTCAAAATAACCAATCTACTTTTTGTTCTTTGATTCTGCTTGCTTCTGCCCTTTTTCTGCCTATAAAGACAACCTGTGCTTGGCTCATTGGAGTATTCATTCTGTTTTATAGATAGAGTGTTGCTAGATTCTAGAATTGCAAATAAAAGCCTATTAAATCCTTAAATTAAATTTGTTGTAATTTTGTCTTTTGACAGTTGAATACTCCTCCCCAGTCCTATTCCCCTGTCCTCCATATAGAAATAACCACTATCATGATTTGAATTTGATGTCTTTTATTTTAATGGTTTTTAAAAGTACTTTTGGTACAAATCTATATTCCCTAATTGGTGTATTTTTGCAGATTTTGAAAACTTGCTGTACTGTATGTGTTTTTCTACAACTCATTTTTTCTTACAACATTATGTTTCTGAGGACTTTCCATGTTAATGTGACCCCAATTTATTCATTTTAACAGTCAGAGTTTTCCATTGTTGAATATTCTGTGATATATCTAGTCCCTTGTTAATAAGCCTTTAATTTGTTTCCCGTTTTTTTGCTCTTGCACAGTGCTGTGAGGAATATTATTATGCAGTTCTTGTGTATGCATGTAATTTTCTCCAGAGGAATAGAGTGTAAGCTCAACATCTTTAAGTTTACTTGTTATAACCTAATTGCTCTATAAGATATCTGTACCAATCTTCTCTCTCCCAGGTGGTATATGAGAAGTCCTATTATTCAACAACTTAAACACTTGGTATTGTCTGACTTTAAGATGTTTGCCAATTTAATGGGTGTAAAATTGTATCTCATTGTTGCTTTAATTGGTACTTTCCTTATAACTTTAGGAGTTGAACATTTTTTCATAAGTTTATTTACTATATTCCACAGAAAGAGGGGGGAGATAAAAGTCACTTAACATGTTCAATAATGATATTTCATCTCTTATTCTCTCCTTTTCAGACCTGGATATGGCCACATAATATTTGTTTTTAAATGACTAGGTGATACAGCAGTCCCCAACTTTTTGGCAGCAGGGACTGATTTCATGGAAGATATTTTTTTCCACAGACAGGGGAAGGAGGAGGATGGTTTCAGAATGAAACTGTTCAGATCATCAGACATTAGACTCTCATAAGGAGTATGCAACCTAGATGCCTCACATGTGCAGTTCACAATAGTGTTTGCACTTCTATGGGAATCTAATGCCACTGCTGATCTGACAGGAGGCAGAGCTCAGGCAGGAATGCTTAAGTCATCCACCACTTACTCAGTTACTAACAGACTGCGGACTGGTACCAGTCTGTGGCCTGGGGGTTGGGGATCCTTGATGAAATGGATTCCATAGTATCTATTACTTACCTGAAACAATTTTTCCTTTTTGGTAGAACAGATGGATTCATGTTGCTGTTGTTCTTGTATTCTTAGGCATTCTAAGGTATCTGTGACCTTTCAGAGACATGGACTGTCTCTTGGAAAGAAGAGAGAATAACACTAAACACTCTTAGCATGTCTTGATTAAAGTCCCTTTGTTTAGAAATCATGCTTATGCTCTGGTGTACACCAGAAACACCATTCACATTTTCATTAATTCACCAATAAATTTAAATAGCTACTATTTAAGGGGCATAAATACCTTTAAAAAAAAATCCAGTTGGAAAGACTTGCTTTAATCAAACATTTCCACCCAATGAGATAACTGCCATGATGTCTGAGAAATCAGCATCTTATGAGGAGCCACAGCATAGTAGTTTAAATGGCATGTTTCCTCTAGGTACACATGGATGTACATCCCTTCAAGTACATCGTAGCATAAAAAGAGGCACGTCACTGTGCAGGCCAAGCTGCTGCTGCAGCCACTGATGTACCTGTTAGAGGGGCCACCCAATGGGAGGAGGATGGACTGGGCATGAAGAGCCCTGGGCTCCTATCTTGTTTCAAGACAATGTAATTATGACACAAATAATGTTCACAAATTTTAAGTCAACAGTAAGTTGCCCCACCCGTTGCAGCAAATGACATTATTTCATCCCCTCAACAATCTTGAGGCAAGAACCTTCCCTTATCACATGCCATGATGAAGTGTGAGCTCCTCTGAGACTTGCTTAACTCTTCATATCCCTCCAGTATCTTCTAAAGAATCAGGTTTCCCTCCTCCCTTAACTCTTCAGATGACCTTCTTAAATCTTCTTATGAGTTTTGTAGAGTAAAGGTTTGTGTTTTATCTTTTCTGTTAATAAACTAAGAGATTGCTAAAGGTAAGAATTTGGTGTTATTCACCTTTCTATCCACGTGTCTAGAACAGTGTTTGGAGCCAAAAGAGAGCAGACACTGTGAAGTGAAATGAAGTGGAAACTTGCTTTGGTCTCCTGAATCTTTTAGGTGGGCTACACCCACTTTTGTGTGACCCACACTAGGAGTCTATGATTAATCAGCTTCCTTTCATTCCAATTTGTACAGGTGGTTTTTCAGTTTTGTTTTTTATCTGCCCCAAAAGTTTGAATGTTTATAGAAATTGGTAGAGTAAGCATAAATGTCAGTTCTAAAGAGTGACTATTTAAGGCTCCTAGCTTTATCCTGGTCTGAGTCATTGGCTAAAAATGTCAGGACAATTTATAACATTAAATGAATGGTAAGTTCCAAGTGATAATATCAAATGACATGATGAAAATTGAAAATTTATTAATATGTCAGAACTTGTCACCAGAGCTAAGATCTGTCTAAACGATTTGGATTTGTCAGTCTGTCTCTCTTACTGCATTTGTCTTAGGTCAATTCTCTAAATACACACTTCCTGGGATGAATCTTGTGATGCTGGTTATCAGGACTAGTAGCGTTTGAGATCCCTACTCAGCAACATTTTACTGAGTCATTCACTGTGACGGGTGAGAATGGTACTGCCGAGTAATGATTATTTTTAGACAGGCAGCTAGATACTAGACATACATCAATGTTCAGGACACTCAAAAGGTAACAGTAAATAGGAAGACATTTAATTCTCCTTTTTTTGCTGATGTGATATTTTTGTTGATGGATTATATTTCTGGGAGAAAGGAGGTTTCTAGATAAGTAGTACATTCTTTCAAATTGAAAAATATGAAATGTGTTAAGAGTTCCTAGGGACTTGACTGAATAATCAGTTCTAGGAGCTTTGTCTATAAGACCCAAATTTGCTTCCCTGCAAGAGCGTATTGGTCCTTGGAGCCTACAGGAAGCAAAGGTTGACAGCAGCGCTTAAATCAGTGTGTCGTTCTTTACTGCAGGCATTTTCGCCTTGTAGAGACATCATGGTCATGCTGTTGTACACTTTTTTTCTTCTCCCTCATTGTAGATTACATTTTCCAGGTGAATAGAATTGAAGCCCTCAGATGATATAGCATCCCTGTGAGAAATTATGTAGCTAGTATAGAGACCTATTCCCAAACAATTACCAAATAAAGCAGCCTTCAGAGCCTGCCATTACACTACTGTTGCACTCAGTCAGGCACAGCCATCTGTATCATTTCCTAGGCAGGAAGCACATCATTTTTAGTGTCATGCTGTGGCCCCTTGTGGCAGATAGACTTTGGGTGTAGGGCCTGAAAAAGTATTTTTTGCTACTTTGGCAATAGCTTATCTTTCATATGCCAAACCGTTTTTAATGAGGGAGTGTGAGTGGTTAACACATGCTCTCTTCCCTTTTCTTTTGGTATTTATGAAGTCAAGAATGCTGTAGCGGTTTGGTTTTCTGTGTGCTCATGGGGATACATATTTTGGTAAGTGCTGACACCTTTTTTTCCCCAGAGTAATCCATTGTCTCCTTTTCGCTTACCTTGCTACACTTTCATTTTTAATACTCTGGTCACTCTTTCAAATGCCTCAGGCACGGAAGTTGCCTGTTCAGTGGGAATGGGGAGAGGAAGAAATTTATAGAAATGTTTTCTAGGTTGTATTTATGAATTTATTGGTGGTATATCATATTTCCAATAGATGGAGAGTTTCAATATTTTTTAAAATGTCATTTTGATATTTTATTCTAAGCAGCAAGCCTAAATCAGGATCTTGTAAAAAAGGAACACTTGAAAAAAAATCTCTAAAATAGAACATTAAGAAGCTTAGCACAAATTCACTGATGTGATAGATATGTTTATTTCTGCATAAAACATAAAGTAAAACTCACAGAAGCTTAGCTCATTTGATAAAATCATATTTGTTTAACAGCAATTTATTTTCTTTCAGCGTCTGCCAACAATTTACCCAATGAGATATTTAGTTAGAACAGGTAAATGTTAATTCACTCCCAAGAACTTGAGTCATCACTAAGTGAATAATTTTGTTCACCTCTTTGGTAATTCAGAGTCCTAGTTTGTGCCTCTAGTAATCCAGAATGCTGCTGAATACTTGTGAAATGTTCCCAGCATGGCAGATGCGGCTAGTACCCTTGCTATAAAGAAAATAGGCCATGCTGTGAAAAGATACAATCATACAAAAGGGAAACAATAGGAAAAAGTTACCATCTGAGCAACCTTATGTACCATGTCATTGTGTTATGTGCATTACTGTGTAGACAATTCATTTGACCATTTTATAGATGATGGAACTGAGGTTCAAAAAAGGTAAATAATTGGCTGAAGAATGGGAAGAGAAAAAGCAAAACCCTGATCTTCTGATGCCAAAGCCCTCACTCATTCTTTGTTACACCATGTTTCCAGAGCCAATTCTGTTAATGGAGAGGTAGAGCTGCAGTTCAAGACGCATATTATTTTGCATTTACAATTAGTTTCAAGTGCAATGAAAGAAGTAGTTCCATACCCCTCGACATTTAAGTTAAGCATCTGTAAGGAGGGAGGAAGACATTTTTAGGAATAGTTTCTAGGCTATATTATTTATAAATTTATATGTTGAACTTGTTATTTTCCCAGTCGGTGGAGAGCTTCAGTATCTCAATTGTTATTTTGAATTTTCTAGGGAAAAAAAAATTTTAAACAACTCTTAATCCTCAACTAGAACTAAGACACATGAGTATTTCCCTATAAGACAGAATTTATGCAAAGCATGATCTTTTCAATCTTTGTATTTGAGGATAAAAGTGTGACTTCTGGCTGGGTGCGGTGGCTCACGCCTGTAATCCCAGCACTTTGGGAGGCTGAGGCAGGCGAATCAC